>NW_025196491.1:0-4824 GCF_004010195.1 Chiloscyllium plagiosum
ATCAGACAGGCAGAGATTGGTGTCAGTCTCTGTTGGGCTGGTTTATATCAGACAAGGGGAGATTCTTGTCAGTGTCTGTGGGGCTGGTATATATCAGACAGAGGGAGATTGGTGTCAGTGATTGTGGGACTAATTTAAATCAGACAGATGGAGTTTGTTGTCAGTGTCTGTGGGGCTGGTTTAAATCAGACAGGGGGAGATTGGTGTCTGTGTGTGTGGGGCTGGTTTATATTAGATAGGAGGAGATTGGTGTCAGTGACTGTGGGGCTGGTCTATATCAGACAAGGGGAAATTGTTGTCAGTGTCTGTGGGGCTGCTTTATTTCAGAAAGGGGGAGATTGTTGTCAGTGTCTGTGGGGCTGGTTTAAATCAGACAGGAGGAGATTGGTTTCAGTGACTGTGAGTTCTGTCAGACAGGGGGAGATTGGTGTCAGTGACTGTGGGGCTAGTTTATATCAGACAGGGTGAGATTGTTGTCAGTGTCTGTGGGGCTGGTTTATATCAGACAGGCAGAGAATGATGTCAGTCTCTGTGGGGCTGGTTTATATCAGACAGGGGGAGATTGGTGTCAGTGACTGTGGGACTGGTTTATATGAGAAAACGGGAGATTGGTGACAATGACTGTGGTTTGGTTTATATCAGACATGGGGAGATTGGTGTCAGTGTCCATGTTGCTGGTTCATATCAGAAAAGGGGAGATTGGTGTCATTGACTGTGGGGCTGGTTTATGTCAGACAGGGGGAGATTGGTGTCAGTGTCTGTGGGGCTGGTTTATATCAGACAGGGGGAGATTGGTGTCTGTGTGTGTGGGGCTGGTTTATATTAGATAGGAGGAGATTGGTGTCAGTGACTGTGGGGCTGGTCTATATCAGACAAGGGGAAATTGTTGTCAGTGTCTGTGGGGCTGCTTTATGTCAGAAAGGGGGAGATTGTTGTCAGTGTCTGTGGGGCTGGTTTAAATCAGACAGGAGGAGATTGGTGTCTATGTGTGTGTGCCTGGTTTATATCAGACAGGGGAGATTGGTGTCAGTGAATGTGGGGTTGGGTTATATCAGACAAGGGGAGATTGGTGACAATGACTGTGGTTTGGTTTATATCAGACAGGGGGAGGTTGGTGTCAGTGTCTGTGTTGCGGGTTGAAATCAGACACGGGAAGATTGGTGTCAGTAACTGTGGGTCTGGTTTACATCAGACAGGGGTTGAATATTGTCAGTGTCTGTGGAGCAGGGTTATATCAGACAAGGGGAGATTGGTGTCAGTGACTGTGGGTCTGGTTTATATCAGACAGGGGGTTAGTGGTGTCACTGTCTGTGGGGCTGGTTTTGTATTAGACAGGAGGAGATTTGTGTCAGTGACTGTGGGGCTGGTTTGTCTCAGACAGGCAGAGATTTGTGTCAGTGACTGTTGGGCTGGTTTATATCAGACAGGGGGAGATTGGTGTCAGTGACTGTGGGGCTGGTTTACATCAGACAGAGGGAGATTGGTCTCAGTGACTGTCGGGCTGGTTTATATCAGACAGAGGGAGATTGTTGTCAGTGTCTGTGGGGCTGGTTGATATCAGACAGGGGGAGATTGGTGTCAGTGACTGTGGGGCTGGTTTATATCAGACAGGGAGAGATTGGTGTCAGTGACTGTGGGGATGGTTTATATCAGACAGGGAAGATTGGTGTCAGGGACTGTGGGTTGTTCTATATCTGACAATGGAGATTGTTGTCAATGACTGTTGGGCGAGGTTGTATCAGACAGGCAGAGATTGGTGTCAGTGACTGTGGGGCTGGTTTACATCACACAAGGGGAGAATGGTGTCAGTGTCTGTGGGTCTGGTTTATATCAGACAGGAGGAGATTGGTGTCAGTGACTGTAGGTCTGGATTATATCAGACAGGGGGAGATTGGTGTCTGGGACTGTGGGTTTGGTTTATCGCAGACAGGGGGAGATTGGTGTCAGTCACTGTGGGGCTGGTTTTAATCAAACAGGGGGAGATTGGCGTCAGTGACTGTGGGGCTGGTTATATCAGACAAGGGGAGATTGGTGACAATGACTGTGGTTTGGTTTATATCAGACAGGGGGAGATTGGTGTCAGTGACTGTGGGGCTGGTTTGTATCAGACAAGGGGAGATTGATGTCAATCACTGTGGGGCTAGTAATCTAATTGTTGTCAGTGTCTGTGGTGCTGCTTTATATCAGACATGGGGAGATTGTTGTCAGTGTCTGTGGAGCTGGTTTATACCAGACAGAGGGAGATTGGTGTCTAAGTGTATGGGGCTGGTTTATATCAGACAAAGGGAAATTGGTGTCACTGAATGTGGGACTGGGTTATATCAGTCAGGGGGAGATTTGTGTCAGTGACTGTGGGGCTGGCTTATATCAGACAGAGGGACATTGGTCTCTGTGTGTGTGGGGCTAGTTTATATCAGATAAGGGAAATTGGTGTCAGTGATTGTGGGACTAATTTAAATCAGACAGGGGGAGATTGTTGTCAGCGTCTGTGGGGCTGGTTTATATCAGACAGAGGGTAATTGGTGTCAGTGACTGTGGGACTGGGTTATATCAGACACGGGAAGATAGGTGTCAGTGTCTGTGGGGCTGGTTTTTATTAGACAGGAGGAGATTGGTGTCAGTGACTGAGGGGCTGGTCTATATCAGACAAGGGGAAATTGTTTTCAGTGTCTGTGGGGCTGCTTTATATCAGACAGGGGGAGATTGTTGTCAGTGTCTGTGGGTCTGGTTTGAATCAGACAGGAGGAGATTGGTGTCTATGTGTGTGTGGCTGGTTTATATCAGACAGGGTGAGATTGGTGTCAGCGAAGGTGGGACTGGGTTATATCAGACAGGGGGAGATTGGTGTCAGTGACTGTGGGGCTGGTTTATAACAGACAGGGTGAGATTGTTGTCAGTGTCTGTGGTGCTGGTTTATATCAAACAGGGGGAGATTGGTGACAGTGTCTGTGGGGCTGGTTTATATTAGACAGGAGGAGGTTGGTGTCAGTGACTGTGGTGACGGTTTATATCAGACGGGGCAGATTGGTGTCAGTGTCTGTGGGGCTGGTTTATATCAGACAGTGGGTGATTGGTGTCAGTGACTGTGGGACTGGGTTATATCAGACACGGGAAGATTGGTGTCAGTGTCTCTGGGGCTGGTTTATATCAGACAGGGGGGATTGGTGTCAGTGTCTGCGTTGCGGGTTTATATCCGACACGGGAAGATTGGTGTCAGTAACTGTGGGTCTGGTTTATATCAGACAGGGGTTGAATAGTGTCAGTGTCTGTGGAACAGGGTTATATCAGACAATGGGAGATTGGTGTCAGTGACTGTGGGTCTGGTTTATATCAGACAGGGCGTTATTGGTGTCACTGTCTGTGGGGCTGGTTTATATTACACAGGAGGAGATTTGTGTCAGTGACTGTGGGGCTGGTTTACCTCAGACAGGCAGAGATTGGTGTCAGTGACTGTGGGGCTGGTTTATATCAGACAGGGGGAGATTGGTGTCAGTGACTGTGGGGCTGGTTTACATCAGACAGGGGGAGATTGGTCTCAGTGACTGTCGGGCTGGTTTATATCAGACTGGGGGAGATTGTTGTCAGTGTCTGTGGGGCTGGATTATATCAGACAGAGGGAGATTGGCGTCAGTGTCTGTGGGGCTGGTTTATATTAGACAGGAGGAGATTTGTCTCAGTGACTGTGGGGCTGGTCTATATCAGACAAGGGGAAATTGTTGTCAGTGTCTGTGGTGCTGCTTTATATCAGACAGGGGGAGATTGTTGTCAGTGTCTGTGGGTCTGGTTTGAATCAGACAGGAGGAGATTGGTGTCTATGTGTGTGTGGCTGGTTTATATCAGACAGGGGGAGATTGGTGTCAGCGAAGGTGGGACTGGGTTATATCAGACAGGGGGAGATTGGTTTCAGTGACTGTGGGGCTGGTTCATATCAGACAGGGGGAGATTGGTGACAGTGTCTGTGGGGCTGGTTTATATTAGATAGGAGGGGGTTGGTGTCAGTGACTGTGGTGACGTTTTATATCAGACGGGGCAGATTGGTGTCAGTGTCTGTGGGGCTGCTTTATATCAGACAGGGGGAGATTGGTGTCAGCGAATGTGGGACTGGGTTATATCAAACAGGGGGAGATTGGTGTCAGTGATTGTGGGGCTGGTTTATATCAGACAGGGTGAGATTGTTGTCAGTGTCTGTGGTGCTGGTTTATATCAAACAGGGGGAGATTGGTGACAGTGTCTGTGGGGCTGGTTTATATTAGACAGGAGGAGATTGGTGTCAGTGACTGTAGTGACGGTTTATATCAGACGGGGCAGATTGGTGTCACTGTCTGTGGGGCTGGTTTATATCAGACAGAGGGTGATTGGTGTCAGTGATTGTGGGACTGGGTTATATCAGACACGGGAAGATTGGTGTCAGTGTCTGTGGGGCTGGGTTATATCAGACAAGGGAGACTGGTGACAAAGACTGTGGTTTGGTTTATATCAGACAGGGGGAGATTGGTGTCAGTGTCTGTGTTGCGGGTTTATATCAGACAAGGGGAAATTGTTGTCAGTGTCTTTGGTGCTGCTTTATATCAGACATGGGGAGATTGTTGCCAGTGTCTATGGAGCTGGTTTATACCAGACAGAGGGAGATTGGTGTCTAAGTGTATGGGGCTGGTTTATATCAGACAAAGGAAATTGGTGTCACTGAATGTGGGACTGGGTTATATCAGTCAGGGGGAGAGTGGTGTCAGTGACTGTGGGGCTGGTTTATATCAGACAGGGGGAGATTGGTGTCAGTGACTGTGGGACTGGTTATATCAGACAACGGGAGATTGGTGACAATGA
>NW_025196492.1:0-850 GCF_004010195.1 Chiloscyllium plagiosum
CTCGGCCTGCACTCGGCCTGCACTCGGCCTGCACTCGGCCTGCACTCAACCTGCACTCAGCCTGCACGCAACCTGCACTCGACCTGCACTCGGCCTGCACTCAGCCTGCGCTCGGCCTGCACTCAGCCTGCACTCGACCTGCTTTCGGCCTGCACTCGGCCCAAACTCGGCCTGCACTCGGCCTGCACTCAACCTGTACTCAGCCTGCACTCGGCCTGCACGCGACCTGCACGCGACCTGCACTCAACCTGTACTCGGCCTGCACTCGGCCTGCACGTGACCTGCACGCGACCTGCACTCAACCTGCACTCGGCCTGCACTCACCCTGCACTCGACCTGCACTCGACCTGCACTTAACCTGCACTCAACCTACACTCGGCCTGCACTCGACGTGCCCACAACCTGCACTCGGCCTGCACTCAACCTGAACTCGGCCTGTACTCAGCGTGCACACGGCCTGCACTCGGCCTGCACTCAACCTGCACTCGGCCTGCACTCGGCCTGCACTCAACCTGCACTCGGCCTGTACTCAGCGTGCACCCGGCCTGCACTCGGCGTGCACCCGGCCTGCACTCGGCGTGCACTCGGCCTGCACTCGACGTGCAATCGACCTGCACTCGACCTGCACTCAACCTGCACTTGGCATGCACTCAACCTGCACTCAGCCTGTACTCGGCCTGTACTCAACCTGCACTCGGCCTGCACTCGGCCTGCACTCAGCCTGTACTCAACCTGCACTCAACCTGCACACAGCCTGCACTCGGCCTGCACTCAACCGGCACTCGGCCTGCACTCAGCGTGCACTCGGCCTGCACTCGGCGTGCACTCGGCCTGTACTCAGCGTGCACTC
>NW_025196492.1:1864-4824 GCF_004010195.1 Chiloscyllium plagiosum
ACTCAACCTGCACTCGGCCTGCACTCTGCCTGAACTAGGCCTGCACTCGGCCTGTACTCAGCGTGCACTCGGCCTGCACTCGGCCTGCACTCGGCCTGCACTCGGCCTGCACTCAACCTGCACTCGACCTGCACTCGGCCTGAACTCAACCTGCACACGGCCTGCACTCGGCCTGCACTCAACCTGCACTCGGCCTGCAGTCAACCTGCACACGGCCTGCACTCGGCCTGCACTCAACCTGCACTCGGCCTGCACTCAGCGTGCACTCGGCGTGCACTCGGCGTGCACTCGGCCTGTACTCAGCGTGCACTCAGCGTGCACTCGGCCTGCACTCGGCCTGCACTCGGCGTGCACTCGACCTGCACTCGACCTGTACTCAACCTGCACTTGGCATGCACTCAACCTGCACTCAGCCTGTACTCGGCCTGCACTCGGCCTGCACTCGGCCTGCACTCGGCCTGTGCTCAACCTGCACTTGGTCTGCACTCAACCTGTACTCAACCTGCACTCGGCCTGCACTCAGCCTGTACTCAACCTGCACTTGGCCTGCACTCAAACTGCACTCAACCTGCACTCGGCCTGTACTCACTGTGCACTCAACCTGCACTCGGCCTGCACTCAACCTGCACTCGGCCTGCAGTCGGCCTGCACTCAACCTGCACTCGGCCTGCATTCGGCCTCTACTCGGCCTGCACTCGGCATGTACTCAACCTGAACTCGGCCTGCACTCAACCTGCACGCGACCTGCACTCAACCTGCACTCGGCCTGCACTCACCCTGCACTCGACCTGCACTCGACCTGCACTTAACCTGCACTCAACCTACACTCGGCCTGCACTCGACGTGCACTCAACCTGCACTCGGCCTGCACTTGACCTGCACCCGACATGCACTCGGCCTGCACTCAACGTGCACTCGGCCTGCACTCAACCTGCACTCGGCCTGTACTCAGCGTGCACTCGGCCTGCACTGGGCGTGCACTCGGCCTGTACTCAGTGTGCACTCGGCCTGCACTCGGCGTGCACTCGGCCTGGACTCAGCCTGTACTCTGCCTGCAGTCGACCTGCACTCGACCTGCACTTAACCTGCACTCGGCCTGCACTCGACGTGCACTCAACCTGCACTCGGCCTGCACTTGGCTTGCACTCACCCTGCACTCAACCTACATTCGGCCTGCACTCACCCTGCACTCGACCAGCACTCGACCTGCACTCAACCTGCACTTGACCTGCACTCGACCTGCACTTGGCCTGTACTGAGCGTGCACTCGGCCTGTACTCAACCTGCACTCGGCCTGCACTCGGCCTGCACTCGGCCTGTGCTCAACCTGCAGTCGGCCTGCACTCAGCCTGTACTCAACCTGCACTCGGTCTGCACACAGCCTGTACTCAACCTGCACTCGGCCTGCACTCGGCCTGCACTCAACCTGCACTCGGCCTGCACTCAACCTGCACTCGGCCTGCACTCGGCCTGTGCTCAACCTGCACTCGGCCTGCACTCAGCCTGTACTCAACCTGCACTCGGCCTGCACTCGGCCTGCACTCAGCGTGCACTCGGCCTGCACTCGGCGTGCACTCGACCTGCACTCAACCTGCACTCAGCCTGTACTCAGCGTACACTCGACCTGTACTCAACCTGCACTCAACCTGAACTTGGCCTGCACTCGGCCTGCACTCGGCCTGCACTCGTCATGCACTCGGTCTGCACTCAACCTGCACTCGGCCTGTACTTAGCGTGCACTCTGCCTGCACTCGGCGTGTACTCACCGTGCACTCAACCTGCACTCGGCCTTCACTCGGCCTGCACTCGACCTGCACTCAACCTGCACTTGACCTGCACTCAACCTACACTCGGCCTGCACTCACCCTGCATTCGACCCGCACTCAACCTGCACTCGGCCTGCACTCAACCTGTACTCGGCCTGCACTCAACCTGCACTCGGCCTGTACTCGGCCTGTACTCAGCCTGCACTCGGCCTGCGCTCGGCCTGCACTCAACCTGCACTCAGCCAGCACTCAGCGTGCACTTGGCCTGCACTCGGCCTGCACTTGGCGTGCACTCGGCCTGTACTCAGCGTGCACACGGCCTGTGCTCGGCGTGCACTCGGCCTGGACTCAGCGTGCACTAGACCTGCACTCAACCTGCACTCGACCTGCAGTTGACCTGCACTCGGCCGGCACTTGACGTGCACTCGGCCTGCACTCAACCTGCACTCGGCCTGCACTCGGCCTGCATTCAACCTGCAGTCAGCCTGTACTCAGCGTGTACTCGGCCTGCACTCAACCTGCACTCTGCCTGCAGTCGACCTGCACTTGGCCTGCACTCGCACTGCACGCGACCTGCACTCAACCTGCACTCTGCCTGCAGTCGACCTGCACTCAGCCTGTACTCGGCCTGCACTCGGCCTGCACTCAACCTGCACTCGGCCTGTGCTCAACCTGCACTAGGCCTGCACTCGGCCTGTACTCACCGTGCACTCGACCTGCACTCGACCTGCACTCGGCCTGCACTCAACCTGCACTCGGCCTGCACACGGCCTGCACTCAACCTGCACTCAGCCTGCACTCGGCCTGCACTCGGCCTGCACACGACCTGCACGCGACCTGCACTCAACCTGCACTCGACCTGCACTCGACCTGCACTTAACCTGCACTCAACCTACACTCGGCCTGCACTCGACGTGCACTCAACCTGCACTCGGCCTGCACTCGGCCTGCACTTGGCCTGCACTCACCCTGCACTCATCCTACACGCGGCCTGCACTCACCCTGCACTCGACCAGCACTCGACCTGCACTCAACCTGCACTTGACCTGCACTCGACCTGCACTTGGCCTGTACTGAGCGTGCACTCGGCCTGTACTCAACCTGCACTCGGCCTGTGCTCAACCTGCACTCGGCCTGTGTTCAACCTGCACTCGGCCTGTGCTCGGCCTGCACTCAAACTGCACTCAACCTGCA
>NW_025196493.1:0-4825 GCF_004010195.1 Chiloscyllium plagiosum
TTTCTCACTGCTCCCCTTCGCCACCCTTTCCTATCACTTCCTCCACCCAGTATCAGCAACATTTTAAAGACGTTTACTTATTTCATATATACTATGTCGTTTTTTGTCAGTAATTTGAGAACTGAATTTAAATTGAGATACAGAACAGCCAGTGTACGAACCTCAAAAGTTACTTGGCACCTCCTCGAATTGCTGAAGTTCGTATGCTAAAATTGCTCCCCGATTATTGTTTGGTAAGTATTTACAGGAGTATTCTTTAAATCTAGACAATGTGTTACTGATATCTGTGTCAGTTAAAAACAATTGGTTTTCATCTCCCTCCTTTAACAGAATGGAAATATGAAAATTTAGAACAGGACTGGTTTGTTGTGATGTTTGATCCTTCTCTGTTATTCAGTATGATCTTATCCGATTATTCCACACCGTAACTTGCTACTTCTTTAGGCCAAGCGATTTATGTACAAGAAGACGAAATCTACTTTCCTAATTTAGTTTCGTAAATTTCTGCTGGCTCTGTCCAATCCAGTTACTGTTTTCCAATCTTAGGCGAACTCTTGCCCTCAAAACGATAAATATCTAGATCTTGTCAACATTCCACGTTCTGGCTTTAATTACGTTCTGTGGCATCAAATTTCACTGAGTAACCAGTTTTTGATTAATAAATAAAATCATCATCTCAGTCTTAAATGGACTACCCTAGATTCTTCGAAGTGACGCCACCTCCCCACCCTCTATGGTTTGGATGCCCTGGTCATTGAAAGCATCCTTCCTGCATTTACCTTATTCGTATCTTTTCGAATTTAACTCGTTTCTGTGACATCCTACTTCATCATTCTAAACTTGAGTGATTTTCATCCTGACGAATCCTCATACGTCAGTCCTGCCATCCCATGAATCAGCCGGGTCAACTTTTATTGTGCAGTCTTCGTATGGAGAATATCCTTTATCAGATAAGGATTCCAAAACTGCACACAACACTCTCGGTTGTGCTGTCAACAAGACTCTGCACAATTTCAGCAACTCTTCCCTGCTCCTGTGTTTATATCCCCTCAGTACAAAGGCTAACACACCGCTTGCCTTCCTCACTTGCTGCTGCGCCTGCATGCTTACGTTCAGCGATTTGTGTACAAGAAGACGAAATCTCCTTTCTTAATTTAGTTTCGTAAATTTATGCTGACTCTGTCCGATCCAGTTACTGTTTTCCAGTGTGAGGCTAACTTTTCTGTCATTCCATGTTTTCTCGCTACTTCCTTTTATAAATAGTGGGGTCACATTAACTGACCTCCAAGCCTTAGATATTGTTTCAGAGTCGATAGAGTATTGAAATATGACAATGAATTTACTCTATTTAGTCTCCACGCTCTAGTTACAGAACACATTCACTGCATTTAGGGTAGCTTGAAGTACACTGCTGTTTGATTTGCAGTTGGTGGAATTTACTGTCTTTTAATCTCACCAATTTGCACAACACCATCTCCGTGATAATAATGATTTCCTTCAGTTCCTCCCTCTTTTTTTCTTCCCAGCACTTTAGGAATATTACTTTTATCATCTGTGATGACAGAACCAATATACATATTTATTTGGTATGCTATATATTTATCCCACATTATAATATCCTCTGTGTCTCATTGTAAGGGATTTGTTTTCAATAATCGTTTTGTTTTCTCTCAATTCATGTACCTTCAGGAACTTTAACAAATCATTATATGTTTCTCTCAAGCTTACTGTTAAACAAAATTTTCGTTCTGCATTAATTCTTTCTTCATGTTCTGCTGATATCTGAACTGGTCCCATTCTTAATGTCTGCTGCTATTTTCAGCCAATTTGTAAGGATCCTTGAGTGCAATATTATCCCTAATATCGCTTGTTATGCATGACATGGCCACGTTTCCCGTTTTCTTTGTGTCAGACAGGAGTGAGAAGCATTTGCAGTTCATGGAAATGTTTTTGAAACGCTTGTTTTGTTAAGTTCTTTTCCACAATTCGTTGTACCGTGCTCACGCTTCATATAAGGACCATTTCTTCTATTTAGATTTCGGCTCATAATCTAAGTCAGCTCTATCACTCCCGAACTTAATGAAGAATTCTCTCACTGACTTCTTCGCTCTTCCTTAGGGGCAGCATAGATATGGATTGTCAATTATTCCTTGACATATATACAAATAAAGATTTCCAATCAAAGAGAGAGAGAGAGAGAGAGAGAGAGAGAGAGAGAGAGGGAGAGAGCGAGAGATCGCGCGATTTGACTGATGGTGATTTAACCTGAGAGTCGTTGTGCCTCAGGCAAGGCGCAGGATTGAACATGTGGGTACTTCATAAAGCCAGTACGAGAACTGTGCACTTGCTGCTGCTGTCATTCTTCATCGCAATCTCGTCGACCAGCCAACTAAGCTAGCTCACCAATGGCCATTAAACAGTCCATAATCAAGGATTCTCTGCCCTCCATTTGTGTTCTTAATGTAGCGACTCAGAATACCATCTCATACATACACCACATATGTCGCCTCCATAGTATTGTTACTGATCTGACTTGCTCAGTGTATGGGCAGATTGAAGTCACACGCAATAGCGATAAGGCCACAAGATAAAGGAGCAGTATTAGGCCATTCAACCCATTGAGACCTCTCCATTATTTGGTTATGGCTGATATGTTTCTCAACCTCATTCTTCTGCTTTCTGCCATCTCCTGTAACTGTTGATCCTCTCATCAATCAGGGACCTATTTACGTCTGTCTTGAATAATTGCAATGACTTGACCACTAAGCTCTCTACGGCAAAGAGTTCCAAAGAATTACGAGCCTCGTGCTGAAGAAATTCCTCAGCATCTCACTTCAAAATGGTCATCATTTCTCTCTATACTGCGCAGTCAGCTCCTGGTCTCTCGTGCTAGTTGAAAAACTTCTCCACAGCCACTTTATTTGCCCCTCTCTGTATTGTTTAAGTTTCAATCCGATCCTCCTCAAACTTCTAAACTGCATCAAGTACAGCTCCCGAGTTTTCAACATTTTATGACAAGCATTTCTTTCCCTCAGGATCATTCTTTTAAACCTTCTTCTGTCCCTATCCAATGTCATCATATCTTTTCGAATATTGTGTACAGTTCTTGTTTCCTTGTTACGAGAAGGATTTTATCATATTGGAGAGGGTTCAGAAAGTATTTACCAGAATGATGTCATGAATGGAAGACTTCTGTTATAAAAATAGGCTGCGTTTTTTTTCACCGCAGCAGAGGACTTCGACGTTTGGCCTTCTAGAGATTTGTAAATCACGATGAGCATAAATAAGATTGCTATCAAAGGTGAGAGAGTTCGAATCCTGGAGCATATTTTTTAAATATGAGAAGGAAGATTTATAAAGGACATGAGGGGCAGTTTTTGTTTTACACACTTTGGTCACTGTGTGCAATAAACCGCTAGAGCAAGTGATGGAAGCAACTACAGTTAAATTATTTAAAAGTCGTTTGGATAAGTAACTGATTAGGAATGTACTGGCGGTATATGGGTCAAAGGCAGGCAGGCGGGTCTATTTTAATTTGGCAATGAGTTCTGCATGGCATATATGGACTGAATGGTCTGTTAAACTACTGTATGACTCTGACCCTACCCTTAGATATCGGGCCTAAGTTCTTGCAAGATTGCAAATGCGGTCTGACCACAACGATATAAATGCTCAACTGGACATCTCTGCTCTTGTATTCGAGGCCCCTTGATATTAATTATAAAATTGAATTTTCCTTCCTTCATTCCAACTGAACCTGCCTGATCTAGGCCTCCCAAGTCACTTTGGACTTCGGATTTCTAAAGGCTTTCCGTGAACTGAAATTATTCGAAGCCTGCCTTCTTCCTCTCACACTGCATAACCTGACAGATCCCATATTGTATTCCATTTGCCACTTCTTTGCCCATTCTCTGCGCCTGCCTAGCATCTTACGAATTTTCCCAGCTTTCTTGATACGACCTGTCTCTCCAACTCCGTTTGTGTCAACTGCAAATGTAACGAAAATGCATTCTGTCCCTTTGTCCAGATGTTTAACGTGGAACGTGAATAATTATGCTCTCAATACCGAAACCTGTGCAAGTCTTAAAAAATCAGTAGCTGCCATCCTGTAAAAGACCCCTCTGTTCTCACTCAGCCAGTCAGCCAATCCCCTCCTTGTCACTAACAGCATGCTTCTTACCTTATTTAGCTGTCTTCTTTATGGCACCTTATCACAGGACTTATGGGTATTGAATGAGATCACGTCCACTGGCTCTACTTTGCCTTACTTGTTTGGTACTTCCTCAAAGAGATCTAGAATAGCTGTCAGACATGACGTCCACTTGATGAAGACATGCAGACTTTGCTGTATTTTACCATCCATTTTCAAGTACTGTGCAACACTGTCGTTAGCATGGCCGACAGTCGTCTGTGTCTGCCTCTCTTCTTTCTTTCAGAAGGGGTGTTGCAATTAAAGATTTCCACTCATCTTGGACCCACCGTGATGCCGATGACTTCTGACTGATCACGACCAATGCCTCCACAATCTCCTCAGCAATCTCCTTCAGAAATCGGGAATGCAGTCCATCTGGTCTCAGTGACATCGTCCCTTCAGACCTTGCAGCTTCCCTGGCATCTTCTGGTTAGTGTTAGCATTTCATTCACTTCCTCCCTACGTGTCTCTTAATTCACGTATTTTGTTGTTGTCTTCCACTGTGAAAACTGATGCAAAGTACGTGTTTACCTACACCATTTCGTTGTTTCCCATTACGTCATCTCCAGTGCTCCAGTTTGCTCTCTTCTCTCTGTTATTTCTCCACCATTCAGGCGCACTGCCTGTATTGTT
>NW_025196494.1:0-1512 GCF_004010195.1 Chiloscyllium plagiosum
TTGCTAAACACATCCAATGAGTTGGGAAGGTTACACGGATCTTTCTGAGGGAACTGTCAGGAGATGAGGCGTCCTGAAGCACTCCTTTGGAAACTCACAAATTAATGGAAGATCCATGAAGGAGCCATGCAGGAAAGAACAGAGCAGGCGATGTTGGAAGACGATTTTGGCCAGGATGCAGAGTCCCAGAAAAACTAACAGGGGATCAAGGAGGCCATTCAGCGCACCAAGCCTGCTGGTCTTCTATCTCAATATCGCCCCAAATCTCTCATTCTCTTATTACCTCATGTCTGGAATACGTTGGCCTTCAATGGAATAAGGGATTCTGTGATGACACGTGCCTTTTAGAGAGATTTGTTCTGTCCTGTTTCTCTTGAAGAGAGTGGTTGTAGCCCTGGTACCGATGTGTCTGCTCCATGGAAAGCTGAGGAAATAGCTTTGGGGTTTTTAATAAAAGAAGTGTGAGTGGGTGGGGTCAGGCTCACACAGCCCCCAGGGTCTGAGCTTTTGCTTTCTGTTGTTGAAGTTGGGGTTGAAGCTGCTACACACAGCTCTCTCTCTGCTGCTGCTGCTCGACTCGCTCGGTCAGTGTTCCTTCCCCTGGACTGGGGGAGATCGCAAGTGAGGGAAGTCAGGTTTGCCTTTGGCAAGGGCGTGTTTATGGGATGCTGCTCTATTGGAACAGTTGGTTATAGCAGTTAAATAAGATCCCAGTGTGTTAAGTATTTCGATAGAGTTAAAGTTATGCCAATTCTTGTTTGGTTTGCATTTTAACTGGTGTCAGAATAAAATGTGTTTTGCTTAAAGCTTAATGGTGTAGCCAATCGAATCACACCCCCTTAACACTTGCCTTCAAATAAAATAAAAGGCTAGGATTTCTCCGGTATATTTTGAGTAGGTTGGTCTGATCCATAACACCATTAACCAAGTGTTATTATTTGAAAGACAAAGTCTGAATGAGAAATTGGAAACCATCTCAAATACCACCCAATGAGCAATCATTGAACAAGTGGTGGTCCCATCTGACAGAGTGTTGTGATTGGCTCACAAAATCCCAATGGCAGCTCATTTTGGAGTTAGGAACATGGGCTAAAGTACTGAGTGGCCAAGATTATACATAGGTATGGTCAAATAGAGCCAACAGCTTATGGCGAGACCCCCTGCATCGACTGAACCTACACCTTTGACCCTGATACTGGTTTGTGAGGCTTGGTCCTTGTCATCCTGAATTCCTAATCCGTCGCATTTCCCTCCCCACCCCCTCCAGCTCAAACAACACCTTCACAGGAAACACCGACAATAAAATGTGAGCAGGAATGGGGCCGTGACTTCCAACGGTGGGAGGGAGGGAGAGAGGGAGAGGGAGAGCGGGGGGTGGGAGACAGCAGGACGAAACGAGAGAGGGAGGGAGAGGAAGTGAGACAGTGAGGGGGGGAGGCAGAGCGCAGGGGAAAGACAGCAAGAGGGAGTGAGAGAGGGAGGGTGAGGGAGTGAGAGGGAGAGGGGGAGGGG
>NW_025196494.1:1686-4826 GCF_004010195.1 Chiloscyllium plagiosum
CTCTAAGGTAACTTTCTTTGCTGTCCACTGCATCTCCAATTTTGGTGTCACCTGCAATCTTATTGACTATCCCTCCTATGTTCACATCCAAATTACTTAAATAAATGAAGAAAGGCAGAGGACCCAGTACCAATTCTTATGGGACATCACTGGTCACAGACTTCCAGTCTGAAAAACAACCCTCCACCACTACCCTCTGCCTTCTACAGTCCTGAGCCAGTTTTGTAGCCAAATGGCTAATTCTCCCTGTATTCCATGTGATCTAACCTTGCTAATCAGTCTAAAATGAGGACAATTGTTAAACGCCTTTCTGAAGTCCATGTAGATCACTTTGTCCTCATCATAATTCCTCTTCATTACTTCTTCAAAAACCTCCCTCAAGTTAGTGAGACATAACTTCTCACACAAAGCCATGCTGACTCCCCCAATCAGTCCTTGATTTCCCAAATACATGAAAATCTTGTCCCTCAGGACACCCTCCAACAACTTGCCCACCACCGATGTCAGGCTCACTGGTCTACTGTACCCTGGCTTTCCCTCACTACCTTCTTAAATATTGGCACCACGTTAGCCAAGTCCAGTCTTCCAGCACCTTAGCTGTGGCTATCGATGATACAAATATCTCAGCAAGCGGCCCAGTAATCACTTCCCTAGCTTACCACAGAGTTCAAGGTACACCTGATCAGATCCCAGAGATTTATCCACCTTTATATGCTTTAAGACACCTAGCACCTCCTCCTCTGAAATAAGGACATTTTTCAGGGTTTCACCATCTATTTCCCCTCAATCCTTATATCCCATGTCCTTCTCCACAGTAAATGCTAATGTAAAATACTCATTTAATATTTTCTCTGAGGATAACTCCCCATCCCAGGAATGAGCTGAATGAACTGTCTCTCACACAATTACATCATAAATGACAGCAGCTGAATTAGGCCATTCAGCCCATCAAGTCTGTTCACAATTCAATGAGATTATGGTTGATCTGATAATGTTTAATGCCACTTTCCTGCCTCTTCCCACAACCCTTGATATCCTTTCTTAAGTAATATCAAAACTATACACAGCTCTCCAGATGAGGCCTCACTGAAACCCTTTGCAATAAATACTAACACTCTCCCACTCTCCATCTCCCGTGACTGTGCGGCACAGTGGCTCTGGGCAGCACTGTGGCTCAGTGGTCAGCACTGCTGCCCCACAGGGCCAGGGACCCGGGCTGAATTTGACTCTCAGGTAACTGACTGTGTGTAGTTTGCGTATTCTGTCCTTGTCTGTGTGGGTGTCTTCCTGGTGCTCCAGTTTCCTCCTACAGTCTAAAGACATGCAGGTTATGTAGATTGGCCATGTTAAATTGCCTACAGTTTCCAGAGTGTGAACACTATCTGGATTAGGCATGGGAAATGTATGCTTACAGGGATGGGGTTGATCTGGGTGGGATACTCTTCGGAGGGTCGGTGTGGACTCGATGGGCCAAATGGCCTTCTTCCATACTATGGGGATTCTATGATCTATGACCGTCCTCATCACTTGATACAGCTGACTTTGTGATTCATGTCCCTGGACACGTAGATCCCTCTTTGCTGTCGTATAGAAACGGTCTTTGTGCTGGTCAGGGGTTCAGGTTTGACAAGAGGACACTTGCGAAAGGGAGCTCTTGCTGGGAGAGGAGGTTAGGAGAAAATAATCAGTACTTTCCAGTGAGTTACTCATCAACAGGTGGTTGTGGTAAGTGAAGGAGTTGCGCTATGAAAATGCAGGAATAGGTACAGGCCTCAAGAAGAAGAGACAGGAAAATGTCTTTGCTCAGAAACTGCTTTGAGCAGAGAGCAGTCAGCAGGTACTGTGCTCACAGCAGCTAAGGCAGACTGGGAATGTTCAACTCGAATGTCTCAAAGCTACAAAAGTATCACCTGAATGAGACTGAAGATGAAACCTCAGAGTTTGTCTTCAGTGAAAGGAAACCGGGAAGCCGGGCCCCAGCAGGGTGTAGCTGCTCTAGGATGGTCACCCACTGACATTAAGAAAGGAATGAAACTCCACATTCAGCCACCCGATGCACCATTCGGTTCAACCCAATCTGCTCAGTGTCCATCACCCAGGAAATAGGCAGCAGGTCATGGTGTCGGCACCTGTCTGTGTTCCGAAATGATGGCACTTGTTCTGCAGACTTCACATTCCGCTTTCACTAACTCCCTGTGAGAAACCTCCTTAATCTGCAACAGCGGGAAAGCAAAGATCAGAACGAGAGACTCAATCAGCATCAAACAATAACTACATGGACCAGACTCAGGCCTCACTGGACAGTTGGGTTTCATTTTCCAGCCTGTCCCATTCTCCGCTCCAGTGTCCTACCTCCCGATGTCCTGGTCAATAGCTCACTGTTATTAGATTAGATTAGATTACTTAGAGTGTGGAATCAGGCCCTTCGGCCCAACAAGTCCACACCGCCCCGCCGAAGCGCAAGCCACCCATACCCCTACATTTACCTCTTACCTAACACTACGGGCAATTTAGCATGGCCAATTCACCTGACCTGCACATCTTTGGATTGTGGGAGGAAACCGGAGCACCCGGAGGAAACCCACGCAGACACGGGGAGAACGTGCAAACTCCACACAGTCAGTCGCCTGAGGCGGGAATTGAACCCGGGTCTGTGGCGCTGCGAGACAGCAGTGCTAACCACTGTGCCACCGTGCCGCCCACATTGTGGGAGCCTGCTGAGGGTGAATGAGCTCTCACAGTTCCCACATTACAACAATGTCTAGACTTTGAAGATATTCCATAATCTGTAAAACATCTTTGAACATTCTCAGCTCATGAATAGTGTAACAGAAATACAATTATCTCTCCGTTTTGTTTCCGCTCCATGTCTTCCCATCTGTCTCCCTACAACATCCCTCCCTTGTTTAAAATCTCGAATGAATTATGAATCTCTGGGAGAACTTAATCTGTGGCAACATTGAGACTAATAACAACCTCCTCGGTGGGCTTTGAGTGTGAAGGTCAATAACACTCTCATTGGGACTTGATCTGGGTTGTCTCGAGTCAGTCAGTGTTATTGTTCTGGGACCAGACAGTTCTGATGGAGATGAAGGGTGAGCTGTGCTGGGTATTAACACACGGGTCAGTGTAGTGAAGCA
>NW_025196495.1:0-1403 GCF_004010195.1 Chiloscyllium plagiosum
TGGCTGACTAAATTCAAAACAACAGGAGATTTACAGAGTGCTCTGTAAAGGGCACTGTGCTGTCTCTGTGCTGTCTGTTTAAATATATATAACCAGAAATTTAGAGTCTCCTCAGTTTAGGGCACTGTCTCTGTGCTGGTGGGATAATTAAATATATATATAACTAAGAGATGAAGAATCTCCTCGGTTTCGGGCTCGGACTACGTGCTGGATGGATAAATACACATAAATAACCAGGAGAATTAGAATCTCCTCATTTCAAGGAACTGACTGAGTGCTGTTTGTTTAAATATATACAAGCAGGCGATTTAGAGTCTCCTTAGTTAAGGCACTGACTCTGTGCTGCCTGGTTAATTATATATAACCAGGATATTTTGATTCTCCTCTGTTTCGGGCACTGACTTTCTCCTGGTTATATATATGTATTTATTCATCCATCACATAGTCCGAGCCCTAAACTGAGGTGACTCTAAATCTCCTGGATATAGATATTTATTTAACCCGCCAGCCTCAGTCAGTGCCCGAAACTAAGTAGACCTTAAATATTCTGGTTATATGTTTTTATTTAACCAGCCAGCCCAGAATCAGTGCCCTACAATAAGCAGCCTCTAAATCTCCTGATTATGTATATTTATTGAGTCAGCCAGCACAGAGTCAGTGCCCCAAAATGAGGAGACTCTAAATCTCCTGGTTGTATATATTTAACCAGCCAACACAGTCAGCGCCCTAACCTGAGGAGACACTAAATCTCCTGATTATATATTTATTTAACCAGGCAGGATAGAATCAGTGCCCTAAACTGAGGAGACTCTGAATCTCCTGGTTATATGTTTTTATTTCCTGATTATGCTGCCTGTTGGCTGGATAAGAGTCTCCTCAGTTTAGGGCACTGATTCTATGCTGCCTGGTTAAATAAATATATAATCAGGAGATTTAGTGTCTCCTCAGGTTAGGGCGCTGACTCTGTTGGCTGGTGAAATATATACAACCAGGAGATTTAGAGTCTCCTCATTTTGGGGCACTGACTCTGTGCTGGCTGACTAAATAAATATACATAACCAGGAGATTTAGAGGTTGCTTATTATAGGGCACTGACTCTGGGCTGGCTGGTTAAGTAAAAACATATAACCAGGAGATTTAGAGTCTCCTCAGCTTAGGGCACTGACTGTGGGCTAGTGGGTTAAATACATTTATAGAACTAGGTGATTTACAGTTTCCTCAGTTTAGGGCTCAGACTATGTGCTGTATAGATACATAACCAGGCGATTTAGAGTCTCCTCAGTTAAGGGCTTTGACTCTGTGCTGCTGTTTAAATATATATAACCAGGAGATTCAGAGTCTCCTCAGTTTAGGGCATTGACTCTATGCTGCCTGGTTAAATAAATATATAATCAGGAGATTTA
>NW_025196495.1:1519-2509 GCF_004010195.1 Chiloscyllium plagiosum
ACTGAGGAGTCTCTAAATCTCCTGGTTACATATAACCACCCAGCACAGAGTCAGTGCCCTAAAATTAGCAGGCTCTAAATGCGCTGATTTCATATATTTATTTAACTCACCAGCAGAAATTCAGTGCCCTAATGTTAGAAATCTCCTGGTTATATATATATTAAACCAGCCAACACACTGTCAGTGCCCTAAACTGGAGACTCTAACATCTCCTGGTTGTGTCTATTTATTTAACTAGCCAGCACAGAGTCTGTGCCCCAAACTGAGGAGACTATAAATATGCTCGTTATAAAACATTTAACCAGCCATCATACAATCAGTGCCCTAAACTAAGGAGACTCTTAATCTCCTGGTTATTCATACCTATGTTTCAATTCTGCATGTAGTCTGAGCAGAATTGCTCAGCCACCACCACAGTCAGTTCCCGATAATGAGGAGAATCTAAATCTCCTGGTCATATATATTTATTTAACCCGCCAGCACAATGTCAGTGCCCTAAATTGTGGAGAATTTCAATCTCCTGGACGTACATGTTTATTTAACCATCCAGCACAGAGTCAGTGCTCTAGACTGAGGAGAATCTGAATCTCGTGGTTGTACATATTTATTTAACTAGACAGTAGAAAGTCAGTGCCCTAAACTGAGGAGACTCTAAATCTCCTAGTTATATCTTTTTTTAACCAGCCAGCCCAGAGTCAGTGCCCCAAACTGAAGAGACTCTAAATACTCTGGTTATAAAAGTTATAACCAGCCACCACCACAGTCAATTCCCGATAATGAGGAGACTCCAAATCTCCTGGTTATATTTAATTAACCAGCTCGTTATATATATTAAACAGACAGAACAGAGTCAGTGCCCAGAATAGTGTATAGTCTAAATCTCCTGGTTATGTATATTTAAATACACAGCACAGAGTCAGTGTCCTAGAATGAGCAGACTCTTAATCTCCTGGTTATATATATTAGACCAGCCAGCACAGAGTCAGTGCC
>NW_025196495.1:3367-4826 GCF_004010195.1 Chiloscyllium plagiosum
GGGTGGGGAGGGAAATATATCCTTGGTGGTGGGGTCTGTTTGGAGGTGGCGGAAATAGATCTATGTGTTTGTTTATGGCGTTGTGGTTGGAGTGCCAGGCCTCTAGGAATTCTCTGACATGTCTATGCTTA
This sequence comes from Chiloscyllium plagiosum, assembly GCF_004010195.1. Classification (NCBI taxonomy): domain Eukaryota; kingdom Metazoa; phylum Chordata; class Chondrichthyes; order Orectolobiformes; family Hemiscylliidae; genus Chiloscyllium; species Chiloscyllium plagiosum. The sequence goes on from NW_025196495.1 coordinate 3,499, forward strand.
GCCTGTCCCAGGACAGATGTGTTGTCCCAGTCGAAATGGTGTTTTTTTTTCATCCGTGTATAGGGCTACGAGGGAGAGAGGGTCGTGTCTTTTTGTGGCTAGCTGGTGTTCGTGTATCCTGGTGGCTAACTTTCTTCCTGTTTGTCCAATGTAGTGTTTGTGGCAGTCCTTGTATGGGATTTTGTAGACGATGTTTGTTTTGTCCATGGGTTGTACTGGGTCTTTTAAGCTTGTTAGTTTTTGTTTGAGAGTGTTGGTAGGTTTGTGTGCTACTCGGATTCTGAGGGGTCTTAGTAGTCTGGCTGTCATTTATTTAACTAGGCAGCACAGAGTGAGTGCCCTAATCTGAGGAGACTCTGAAACACTTTGTCATATATATATATTTAACGAGAGAGCACAGAGTCAGTGCCCTAAACTGAGGAAACTGTAAATCTACTAGGTATATAAATTTATTTAATCGGCCAGCCCACAGTCAGTGCCCTAATCTGACGAGTCTATAAATATCCTGGTTATATATATTGAAGCAGACATCACAGAATCAGTGCCCTTAACTGAGGAGACTCTAAATCTCCTCGTTACATATAACCAGCCAGCACAGAGTCAGTGCCCTAAAATGAGCAGACTCTAAAAGTCCTGGTTACATATATTTATTTAATTCACCAGCAGAAAGTCAGTGCCCTAAAATGAGGAAACTCTAAATCTCCTGGTCGTATATGTTTATTTAACAAGCCAGCACAGTGTCAGTGCCCTAAATTGTGGAGAATTTAAATCTCCTGGATGTACATGTTTATTTAATGATCCAGCTCAGAGTCTGTGCTCTAGACTGAGGAGAATCTGAATCTCGCGGTTTTACATATTTATTTAACTAGCCAGTAGAAAGTCAGTGCCCTAAACTGAGGAGACTCTAAATACTCTGGATATAATAGTTTTAACCAGCCGCCACCACAGTCAGTTCCCGAAAATGAGGAGACTCTAAATCTCCTGGTTATATATAATTTACCAGCTCGTTACATATGTTAAACAGACAGAACAGAGTCAGTGCCCTCAACTGAGGAGATTCTGAATTTCCTGGTTATAGCTATTTATTTAACAAGCCAGCAAAAAGTCAGTGCCCCAAACAGAGGAGACTCTAAATCTCCTGGTTATATATGTTTATTTTACCAGCCAACAGAGAGTCAGTGCACAAGAATGAACCGGCTTTAAATCTCCTGGTTATGTATATTTATTTAATCAGCCAGCATAGACTCAGTGCCCTAACATGAGCAGACTCCATATCCCCCGGTTATATATCTTTAACCAGCCAGCACAGAGTCAATGCCCTAAGCTGA
>NW_025196496.1:0-4826 GCF_004010195.1 Chiloscyllium plagiosum
GGCAGCGCCACTGCTAGTAGTTTACTGTGGACTCGCAAACTCTCTGAGGAAAACAGATGACCAGTACGCAGTACATTTCTGAATGTTAAAACAGTAGAGCCAGGAGCTGTTGGGATTTCATCTCTCAAACATCAATTGGGATGTGAACAACAAAAGACACTTCGAGTGCAAAATTCTTGAACTTTGTTTCACTGAATTCTTTAGTGCACAAGAACCTAGTGAGCGGGAGAGAAATTCTGGATTTAATCTTCTGCAATGAAGCTGGTCTTTGAGATGAAATGCCAGAGAAACTCTTTTTTTGAGCTCGTGACATGTTAATATACTTACATTGAGCACAACTATTGAACAGGACAAAGACAACAATGGTAAACTTTTGATGTTAGATGTCGACAAATCTTATGAATCTGAGGGATGATCTGATGAAGTAGAGCGGGAAGCATATATTTGAAGAAACCGTAATGATGAATCATTGTGAGAATTTCAAAAGTGAAATTGAAGGAAAACAGTGCAGACACGATCCAACTACAGGAGTGGTTATACTTGCAGTTCTAGATCTCCATAGTTATCCTTAAGCATACATGGTGAGGTGAAACAGGAAAATTGAATTTCCGATCATAACAAAACATCCTAAAACAAAAGCAAGCCTCGTTAAGGATCTACACAGATGCAGTGAAAGCTAAAATTGAAAATCAGAAAGGTCAAGCGAGTGTAGGGAAATAATTAGTGGGTAAGATCGACAAAAAAGATTTTTTTATCAGTAGATTTAGAGCTAAAAGCTAACTATGAAGATTAAAGGACTGATGAAGAAGTAATGATGATAAATGCAAGCCAATGCATATTCGCATGGTAATAAATGAAGCACAAATCTTAATAATCCAATGCAGTATTTGTTATTTTATCACTCTATTCATTTTGAATCATGTAACCGTCTTTGTGATTTATTGTGATGAAAATAAAGCTGTTGTGGTGAAGATCAATGTGAAAGATTTGTCCAGGGTAGCAATTCATCAACTGGGATAGAAGTAGAAATTATCCCTTGACCAAAGAACTGCATCAAGGGAAGATAGGTCAGAATATAAACACTGTGTTGAAGAATGGTTTCTGTAACAGTTAAGGAATGTCATTTGGAAATAACCCCAGACAGCTACCGGTGATTCTTCAGCTACAACCTTGAAGAGAGGAACGGGGAGATCACATCTGGGAACAGCTACATATAGGACAGTGATGTCATTGAAACCAATAAAATGGGCCAATATCAGGAATTTCCTCACATGACAGTCACAGAACGAGAAAGGGAATGAAGAAGTAACTTGGTGTATGACTTACCATGGAAGTTGGTAGAGCAGAAGCAGACTTGCTGGAGAAAATCAACATGTCTGGCAACATCCACTGAGAGAAAGCAGAGTTAATATTTCAAGTTCAGTGACACTTCATCAGTTTAGTTTGATGAAGTACTCCAGAGTCGACCCCGATGATCTGTTCACAGGGAAGTTTGAAGGGCAGGCAAGAGACAACGGGAGAGGTGTTTTTTTCATAGAATCACTAAACCCCTACAGTGTGGAAGCAGGCCCTTCGACCCAACAAGTCCACACTGACCCTCCGAAGAGTACCCAACCAGACCCATTCCCCAACCATTTTATCCTATATTTACCGCTAACTAATGTACCGAACCTACACATCCCTGAACACTATGGGAAATTTAACATGGCCAATTCATCTGACCTGCACAGCTTTGGATTATGGGAAGAAACTGGAGCACCCGGACATACACAATGGAAGAATATGCAAACTCCACACAGACAGTCACCCGAGGTGGGAATTGAACCGGGTCGCTGGCGCTGTGAGTCAATAGTGCAAACCACTGAGCCACCGTGTCACTCCGACCTGTCCCAGCACGCCACGACCATATGTCATGGTTTGGTTCGGCAAAACATCATGGCAGTAGTTCGAGAGAATATCCCTGAGTGATCGTCCATGGATTCTGCATGGGTGAACGGTGAAAAAAGAAGGTTATGAGTACATTGATAAGATTGAACTATAGAGCCCCCAAACCCCACCCCAATATTCAGCGGGAAATTGAAGAGTAAATACATAGGGAAATCACAGATAGTCTTCAGAAAAGTGGGGGAGCACTTACTGTAGTTCTGTCAGTTTTAAAAAGACGTTATGTGAAAGCATAAGCCTGTGCCACAAGTTAAACGTTTTGTAGCTGATTTTGGGGTTCATTCAGTCTCTGAGTGTGATTTGTAGAGTTTATTTCCCAGTCTTTGATATTATACATGAGAGTGAGATTCACTTTGCACTCAGATCTCTGTTATTCATTGTATGACTGATGGATTATGTTAATATATTTAATATTCATCTCCATAATAGTTCTGTAATTGGATTTTTAATATTATAACGTGCTAGTCGTTTTATAAGTCGTACATCAATTGCAAATACCTTGAAATTTGCGCGAATATCTACTTTAATTAAATAACTTGCATTTCTTTTGAACATGGAACAAATCGACAGGACGTATAAAAGAAAGTGTCACAAGTATTCGGCTGGATGCGTAGCACCTGTGGAGAGAAAAATAATGAGTAATTCATTTCGTTGATCTAACATCAGAGAAAATGACTGAGTTTTTCCAGAAGTCTCTGTTTTGCTTAATGTTCACAGCATCTGGAGCACACGGCTCTCCGTAACGTACTATTCAGTTGGTTGCTATGGGTTATTATTGAGAGATTAACACAGTACATTTCGATCTTATAATCTTTGCGATTTGGAGGCTGGAATTGCTTTACAGACTGGTCTTTGTGTTTAAATAAAACAAAAATCACAGTGGAACGTGGGATCGGGGTGGGACCAAAGACTCTCTCTGTTTGATCCTCTCTGTCTGAGGATTGATGATCCTTTTGTGTCTCTGCATCTCAGTGAATGATAATATACCGACTGTGTGTGAGAAGGAACTGCCTGCATTGCTCCTTGTATCTCAGGTGGAATGTGGAACAAAGAACAGAAGGGAAAATCTGTGATGGGGTAGAGGGCAGAGAGACTGAGATGACAGTGTGACAATAATGATTAAAAACGTGCAAAGACTGGGAAATGTGAGAAGAGAAGAAGCAAAAAATGCGAGTGTGATTGACAAGATCCTCAGTACTATCTTCAGAAGGCAATCAGAATGAAAGAAAATGATAGCACAGTCAACAAAGTGAGTTACTCTGTCATATCGCCGACAATATCTGCAAGATATACAGTTACTGTCAGACTCTAAATGAACTCTGTCTGGTTTTTCATTATTTACTCGCGTATGGAAGGTTACTTTTAGATTTAAAATAGCTTGTTTCAGTAAACGGACCTGGATTGAATTCAGAAACTCATTGGTTAACAGAAATTCCGATCCAGCCCAGATTCAGTGGGAAATGCCCTCTCTGCGATGGGCCCTTCCTCTTAGTGACCTGTTTAATCCCACACCTCTGAGTTCAACAAAAAGCAGCGGAGGTTGCAGAGGTTGAGAGGGGTGTAGGGTCTGGAGGAGATTACAGAGATAGGGAGGGAACTAGTGGCTGTAGGAGGTTACAGACATACGGAGGGGTGTATTGGCTGCAGGATGATACAGAGATAAGATGAGTTGTAGGCGCTGGAGGAGATTACAGAGTTAGGGAGGGGTGTAGGGCTGGAGAGGCTTACAGAGATATGGATTGGTGTAGGGACTGGTAGAGGTTACAGAGATAGGGAATGGTGTAGGGTTTGGATGAGGTTTTAGAGATATGGAGCGTTTTAGGGTCTGGAGAGGTTTCCAGAAATAGGGAGGTGTGTCGGAGCAGCAAGAGTTTGCAGTGATAGGAAGGGGTGTGGTGCTGGGAAAAACCTCATCCAGACCCTACACCATTCCCTATCTCTGTATCTCTGGGAAGAACGTTTCAGAAAGTGTGAAATTTTGTAAATGAAGTGACATTCAGCAGAAGTGTTCACTTCTAACCTGATATGTTATCTCTGAATTCTCTCCCGAGATGCTGCCAGACCGGCTGAGCTTTTCCAGCAATTTCTGTTTTGTTATTCCAGTCTGATTCTCTCCCCGCTGGGATACTACAGGAACCTGTGGCTGAACCTCTGGCCTCTTTAACAAAGGTACTAAACAATTATTTAGCTCTGCTGCTTGGCGTGTTTTAATGAACATTTTGTTTTTAATTATTTACAATGTATTTTTATGAAAAAATAATTAGAATACTGTCTTCAAAAGGATGCATTTTCTTGTTGCCCCTCGTCCACGTTTCTCTGAAATCTTCTCTGTATCCCTTGCATGGAGAGAAACATTGAAATATACAATGTGAAACATTGAAATATACAATTGCATGATGCAAGGGTAAGGATGGAGATGCCAGCACTACCCTTGGTTTGTTACCATAGCAACAGGCTGCTTCATGGATACAAAGCTGAATGGCAATGAGAAAATTCTGGATTGATTGATTAATTTTAATACTTGATTGAGAAATTTGGATAAATGAATATTTGAACTCATTCTTCAGCTGCTGTATGAATTTAGTCTGAGTCACAACATGAACTTTGGTGTTTGTACAGCAACTGAGTAGCTTCAGCATGAAATCCAATTCCCGCAAAATGTCATGCAGATAAATAACATTCGATTCCACATACAACATAACCATCGACATTGATCCAAACAATGTGAAATTAGTTTAGATCCATGCCCCGGATGATTGGCTGATCAATGAGATGGAGGATCGATCCATAAAATTGCATGATGCAATGGTAAGGTATTGGAGAGTGTTGCTAAACAAAGATACCCTGGCGGTTCATAGTTCCTTGAAAGTGGAGTCGGAGAT
>NW_025196497.1:0-4826 GCF_004010195.1 Chiloscyllium plagiosum
CCCAACTTGAGAAAGTGGGGTGGCGGGGTAAGACGTCAGACCCGAGAGGCCTATGAAGGAGACGGTCTGCTGTGGACACTACTCCAAAACTACGGCACTACAAGGGCAGGGGTGGAAATACAGAAACTGGCAGCTGCTCTTGAAATTTTAATTAAGATACCGCCGGCGCAATGGGAGAAACGCAATCCTAAATACCGGCAATGATCACTGGAATGATTGCCACAAGACTAACTTCATTACAGAATCGAATGGCTTTAGACTATCTTTTGGCCGAAAAAGGGGGAACCTGTGCTCTGATTGGTAAGGAATGCTGTACCTTCATCCCAGACACCTCTGCCATAGTGGAAGATAAGGCATAAATAATAAAGAAAAAGATAAGCAATATAAGAGAAATTGGGGATGAACTCCGAAAAGATGAAGGATGGGGTTGGGGTGACTGGAGATTGACAGGTTGGGGAAAATGGTTAGTTAACTTAGGCACTTATGTATTACTAATAATTGTAGGTCTACTGATAGGATTTAATGTGTTAAAGTGGATAATGAATAAGCTGGTAATGTCTTTGGGAGGACAACAATCAATAATGGTCATGACAATAGCACAAGTGCAAGAAAGAGAGAGTAGCAGATTACTCCTAGAATTTGAAAAAAAAGACAGACTTAGAAGTACAGAAATGGCAAGATTGTGAACCTCGGCACCACAGGGTGAAAAGAGGGCAGAAAAAAAAATGCAAAAACAACAAATGATAAAAAAAACGAGAAATGGGGGAGTTGTAAGAAATGTGGAAGTGTGTTGTTTTTGCAGAAATAGAAAAGCAAGAGTGTGCATATGCAGAAAAAGGGGTACAAGAAAAATATCAGTTAAGCAAGCATTCGGGAAATGTGTCTTTATCTTTAATGTTAAATTGTGGATAATTGAGTACTGACTTTAGTGCAGAATTATTAAAGCAAATAATTTATTTCATCATAATGTTTTAAATAATAGTTTCAGCAAAATAGCTGAAATAGCTGAAACGCATAAACTAGGCACGAAAAAATACATTGTTTAAACGTATATTCAAGAATGGAATGTACCTATGAGCAATGGAAGATGTTACAAGCAATGTAAAAAGAACATCAAGATACAAGTTTCGCAGAATCTTCCTTATGTCAGCACTTACAGAGGGAAGGGTCGCCAACTTGGAGAAGGGGTGGGGTGGGGAAATAATAAGACCAGATCGCAAGTTAATCAGAGAATAAATTTGATTGGGTAATTTAGGAGTCCGAAGAGGTGACCTCACGCAGCTCAAAAGTATATCTGTGTACGAGTTTGAATGTTCATTTCTCATTTGCTTCTGCAATTGATGCCCTTTCTTATAAGATCGTAGAATAAATTGTCTTGTTTCCGGTTTTGGTCGTCTATATTTTATTGATTTTGTTTCGAACAGGTTCAACGCGCCCATGCCGACCAATGTTTCGAAACCCATTTGCCAGTCGTGGGTCATATTCCCTTCAACTCTTTCTATTCATATTCCCTTCCAGATGCCTTTTAAAATTTGCAATTGGTACAGCATCCACTACTTCATGTGGCAAATCATTCCATGCACGCACCATTCTCTGCGTGAAAACTTTGCCACTTAGCTCATTTCTGTTTTTCCCCTCGCACCCGAAACCTATTCCCTCTAGTTCTGCACTCCCCCACCCGAGGGAAAAGACTTTGTCTGTTTACTCTATCGACCACTCATGATTTTATAATCGTCCAGAAGGTCACCCTTCATCCTTCCATGTTTCAGGAAAAGCGGCCCCAGCCTATTCAACCTCTCCCTGTATCTCAAATCCTCCAACCCTGGCACCATCCTTATGAATCTCTTTTGAAACCTTTCAACTATCAAAACATTCTTCACATCGGAAGGGGACCAGAATGGCACACACTATTCCAAAATTGAACGAACCAACGTCATGTACAGCTGGAACATGACCTCCGAATTCCTATACTAAATACTCTGACCAATAAAGAAATCACAACAAACGCCTTCTTCGCCACCCTATTTACAAACGACTCTAATTTCAAGGAACAATATACCTGCACTCCAAGGTCTCTTTGTTTGGCAACACTTTCTAAGAACTCAACATGAAGTGTATATGTCGTGCTTTGATTTATTTTTCCAAAATGCAGCAAATGGCATTTATGTAAATTTAAAGCTACATCAGCCACTCGTTAGCCCATTGGCCCATCTGATCCAAATCCCCTTGTAATTTGAGGTAACATTCTTCATTGTCCGCTACACCTCCAATTTTAGTGTCATCGGCAAACTTCCTAACTGTGCCTCTGATGTTCTCATCCAAATCATTTCTATAAATGATGAAAAGTAGAGGACCCTTGAGAGAATCCTTGATCCATAGCTGATCCTTGTGGCACGCCACTATTCACAGGCCTCCAGTCTGAAAAGCAACAATCCACCAGCACCCTCTGACTTCTACCAGTTCTTTATCTAAATGGCTAGCTCTCCTTGTATTTCGTGAGATCTAACCTTAATAGCCAATACCCCATGTCGAACCCTGTCGAACCGTTTACTGAAGTCCAAAGCGATCACGTCCACCACACTGCCCTCATCAATCCACTTTGTTCCTTCTTCAAAAAATCAAGTATTTGAGACATGATTTCAAACGCACAAAGCCATATGGACCATTCTTTATACGTCCTTTCCTTTCCAAATACTTGTAAACCTTGTCCCTCAGTATTCCCTCCAACAATTTACCCACCACCGACGCCAGGTCAATCGTTTCCTGGCTTGTCCTTACCACCTTTCTTAAATACTTGTACTACGCTAGCCAACTCCAATCTTCTGGCATCTCACAAGACATTATCGCTGATAAAATTATCTCAGCAAGAGTCCCAGCAATCACCTGCCCAGTACTTTGATCATAATTGCTCCTATTGAGGGAATTCCAGCAACAGTGAGAGAGTGCTGATATATTTCAGAGTCAGGATGATGAGTTGTTGTGTAGAAGTGAAATATTGTGGTCCTCGTTTTCGAAGTGACATATGAGGATTTTTGGTGAATTCCTGGAATGAATCTTGAAGATGTTAGAGACTGTTGCTAATGATGTTGGTTGTGGAAAGGGCGCATACATGCGTATGTAATACCCGTCGATCCGCTTACTTACTGCTGGATGGTGTTGAGCTTCAAGAGTGTTGTTGAATATGAACTTGTTATGGACCATGTCAGGAAACATCCCAATATTACACGAAGTTAGCCCATACCACAACTTTTTGAGTTATTTTCACGATATCTATAGTGAATATTTCAGAAGTGGCACATCTGGTAAAATCCCTCAGATTTATACAAAACAAAATGCGTTACAGTGTACTAAATGAAACACAAACAAACGAGAACGCAATGCAGAATGACTTAACCTATCCGAAAACCCAACAGACAACTTCAACTTAATACTTTTTCCCTCAAATCGGTGCAGTATTTCGAATAAACAGCCCTTAAGGTAAAATCAAACACAGAATATTGCAGGAGAGAGATGGCGGTCGTGTCATTTCGTGGCTAGTTGATGTTCATGGATGCGGATCGTTAGCTGTCTTCCTGTTTGTCCTATATAGTGTTTTGTGCAGTCCTTGCATGGGATTTTGTACACTACATTAGTTTTGCTCATGCTGGGTATCGGGTCCTTCGTTCTGGTGAGTTGTTGTCTGAGGGTGGCGGTTGTTGTGTGTGCTGTTATAAGTCCTAGTGGTCGCAGTAGTCTGGCTGTCAGTTCTGAAATGCTCCTGATGTATGGTGGTGTGGCTCGTCTTTTGGCTTGCGGCATGTCCTCGTTCCGTTGTCTTTCCCTTAAGCATCTGTTGATGAAATTGCGAGCTTCCAGCTCGGCGAACAGAACCACAGCAACGAGCACCCGAGCTACAAATCTTCTCACAAACTTTGAACCTTATTTCATGTCACTGTTCCTTTTACCAGCAGCCACACAAACCTGACTGCTTGCGAAAAGCAAACCAGATCGAAGAAAACTTAAGCTGAGAGGATTGGCTGCTCACCTTTCCGTGCAGAAGTGATTTTCTTTACACTTGAAAGCCTTTTTATCTTAGGCAGCATCTATTAGCTATAATCAAACCGGCCCTAAAACCTATCCAGACTTGAAATCCTGGACCTCTTCCAATACGACCTCTCTGAAACAAAACCCAATGACATCATAACCTTGTTAAAGGAGAAGCATCATCACAGCTCCTCCCTGATAGAACGAAACAACAGTATCTAAATATATCTTCATTTTAAAACACATTCATCTTAAATTCTCATTGCACTGCAACATTCATAGAGATGATATTGGCTTCAAACATGCAAGCATGCACACTAAATCCGATTACAATCTGCTGTACTCCTGTCATCGAAGTCTCATTCTCATCCAAGTCTGGAAAACACGTCCCCACTCACGGTTTCTAGTCCTCCACATGCATAATCTTCGAATTGAATGACTGTAACAACAAGTTCCAAATAACCATTCTGGAAAGTTTGTCCCAAAGATTCTCCACAAAATTCAATGAGTTATGATTCGTGTATATGATTGTCTCAGATGCATTACACGTCGCATAAACTTTTAAAAATTTATGATGCCATCACCAAGCTAAAAGTCCCCTTCTCAACTGTCGAATATTTTTGCTGATGAATGTTCAACTTAGAACATAGAACATAGAAAGATACAGCGCAGTACAGGCCCTTTGGCCTCGATGTTGCGCCCGTACAAGCCCACTTAAACTACAATAGCCCACTATCCTCCAAATGCCTATCCAATGCCCGTTTAAATGGCCATAAAGAGGGAGAGCCCACCACTGCTACTGG
>NW_025196498.1:0-3489 GCF_004010195.1 Chiloscyllium plagiosum
AGTTGAATGACTGCCTCCTCTTCCTGTGTCCCAGACTCGAGCAGTTGAATGACTGCCTCCTCTTCCTGTGTCCCAGTCTCGAGCAGTTGAATGACCACATTCTGTTCCTGTGTCCCAGTCTCGAACAGTTGAGTGACTACCTCCTCTTCCTGTGCCCCGGTCTCGAGCAGTTGAATGACAATCTTCTGTTACTATGTACCAGTCTCGACCATTGAGTGACTCCCTCCTGTTCCAGTTTCTAGACTCGAGCAATTGAGTGACTGCCTCCTGTTCCTGTGTCCCAGTCTCGAGCAGTTGAGTGACTGCTCTTGTCCCGGTGTCCCAGTCTCGAGCAGTTGAGTGACTGCCTCCTGTTCCTGTGTCCCAGTCTGGAGCAGTTGAGTGACTGCTTCCTGTTCCTGTGACCCAGTCTCGTGCAGTTGAGTGACTCCCTCCTGTTCCTGTGTCCCAGTCTAGAGCAATTGTGAGACAACCTCCTGTTCCTGTGTCCCAATCACGAGCAGTTGAGTGACTCGCTCCTGTTCCTGTTTCCTAGACTCGAGCAGTTGAGTGACTGCCTCCTGTTCCTGTTTCCCAGTCTCGAGCAGTTGAATGACTCCCTCTTGTTCCTGTGTCCCAATCTCAGGCAGTGGAATGACTGCCTCCTGTTCCTGTGACCCAGTCTCGAGCAATTGAGTGACTGCCTCCTATTCCTGTGTCCCAATCTCGAGCGGTTGAATGACTCCCTCCTGTCCCTGAGTTCCAGTCTCGTGCAGTTGTGTAACTCCCTACTGTTCCTGTGACCCAGACTCGAGCAGTTGAGTGACTACCTCCTTTCCAGTGACCCAGTCTCGAGCAGGTGAGTGACTGCCTCCTGTTCCTGTGTCCCAGTCTCGAGCGGTTGAATGACTCCCTCCTGTCCCTGAGTTCCAGTCTCGTGCAGTTGTGTAACTCCCTACTGTTCCTGTGACCCAGACTCGAGCAGTTGAGTGACTACCTCCTTTCCAGTGACCCAGTCTCGAGCAGGTGAGTGACTGCCTCCTGTTCCTGTGTCCCAGTCTCGAGCGGTTGACTGACTCCCTCCTGTCACTGTGTGCCAGTCTCAAGCATTTGAGTGACTCCCAACTGTTCCTGTGTCCCAGTCTCGAGCGGTTGACTGAATCCCTCCTGTCCCTGTGTCCCAGTCACAAGCAGTTAAATGACTCACTCCTGTTCCTGTGTCCCAGGCTCGAGCAGTTGAATGACTCCCTCCAGTTCCTGTGTCCTAATCTTGAGAAGTTGAGTGACTGCCTACTGTCCCTGTGTCCCAGTCTCGAGCAGTTGAATGACTCCCTCCTGTCCCTGTGTCCCAGTCTCGAGCAGTTGAATGACTCCCTCCTGTCCCTGTGTCCCAGTCTCGAGCAGTTGAATGACTCCCTCCTGTTCCTGTGACCCAGATCGTGCAGCTGAGTGACTGCCTCCTGTCCCTGTGTCCCAGTCTCGAGCAGTTGCGTGACTACCACCTGTTCCTGTATCGCAGTCTCAAGCAGTTGAGTGTCTCCCTCATGTTCCTGATTCCCAGTCTCGAACAGTTGAGTGACTGCCTCCTGTCCCTGTGTGCCAGTCTCAAGCAGTTAAATGACTCCCTCCTGTTCCTGTAACCCAGATCGAGCAGCTGAGTGACACCTCCTGTCCCTGTGTCCCAGTCTCGAGCAGTTGAATGACTCCCTCCTGTTCCTGTGACCCAGATCGAGCAGCTGAGTGACTGCCTCCTGTTCCTGTGTCCCAGTCTCGAGCAGTTGACTGACTCCCTCCTGTTACTGTTACCCAGTCTTGTGCAGTTGAGTGACTCCCTGCTGTACCTGTGAACGAGTCTCCAGCAGTTGAGTGACTCCCTCCTGTTCCTCTGTCCCAGTCTCGAGCGGTTGACTGACTCCCTCCTGTCACTGTGTGCCAGTCTCAAGCATTTGAGTGACTCCCAACTGTTCCTGTGTCCCAGTCTCGAGTGGTTGAATGACTCCCTCCTGTCCCTGTGTTCCAGTCTCGTGCAGTTGAGTAGCTCCCTACTATTCCTGTGACCCAGACTCGAGCAGTTGAGTGACTCCCTCCTGTTCCAGTGACCCAGTCTCGAGCAGTTGACTGACTCCCTCCTGTTACTGTCACCCAGTCTTGTGCAGTTGAGTGACTCCCTGCTGTTCCTGTGTCCCAGACTCGAGCGGTTGAATGACTGCTGTGTCCTAATCTTGAGAAGTTGAGTGACTGCCTACTGTCCCTGTGTCCCAGTCTCGAGCAGTTAATTGACTCCCTCCTGTTCCTGTAACCCAGATCGAGCAGCTGAGTGACACCTCCTGTCCCTGTGTCCCAGTCTCGAGCAGTTGCGAAACTACCTCCCATTGCTGTGTCCCAATCTCGAGCAGTTGAGTGACTCCCTCCTGTTCCTGTTTCACAGTCTCGAGCAGTTGAATGACTCCCTCCTGTTCCTGTGACCCAGTCTCCATTAGTTGAGTGACTCCTTTCCGTTCCTGTGTCCCAGTCTCGAGCAGTTGAGTGACTGCCCCCTGTCCCTGTGTGCCAGTCTCGAGCTGTTGCGTATCGAGCTCCCGTTCCTGTGTCACAATCTCGAGCAGTTGAGTGACTCCCTCCTGTTCCTGTTTCCCAGTCTCGAGCAGTTGAATGACTCCCTCCTGTTCCTGTGTCCCAGTCTCGAGGAGTTGAATGACTCCCTCCTGTTCCTGTGTCACAGTATCGTGCAGTGGAATGACTGCCTCCTGTTCCTGTGTCAAGGTCTCGAGCAGTTGAGTGACACCCTAATGTACCTGTGCCCCAGACTCGAGCGGTTGAATGACTGCCTTCTGTTCCTGTGTCCCAGTTTCGAGCAATTGACTGACTACCTCCTGTACCTGTGACCCAGACTCGAGCACAGTCTCGAGCGGTTGAGTGACTGCCTCCTATTCCTGTGTCCCAGTCTCGAGCAATTGAGTGACTGCCTCCTATTCCTGTGTCCCAGTCTCGAGCAATTGAGTGACTGCCTCCTGTTCCTGTGTCCCAGTATCGAGCAGTTGAATGACTCCCTCCTGTCCCTGTGTCCCAGTCTCGAGCAGTTGACTGACTCCCTCCTGTTACTGTTACCCAGTCTTGTGCAGTTGAGTGACTCCCTGCTGTTCCTGTGACCGTGTCTCCAGCAGTTGAATGACTGCCTCCCGTTCCTGTGTCCCAGTCTCGAGCAGATGAGTGACTCCCTCCTGAACCTGTGTCCCAGACTCGGGCGGTTGAATGACTGCCTTCTGTTCCTGTGTCCCAGTCTCGAGCAGATGAGTGACTCCCTCCTGTACCTGTGTCCCAGACTCGGGCGGTTGAATGACTGCCTTATGTTCCTGTGTCCCAGTCTCGAGCAGATGAGTGACTCCCTCCTGTACCTGTGTCCCAGACTCGGGCGGTTGAATGACTGCCTTATGTTCCTGTGTCCCAGTCTCGAGCATTGAGTGACTGCCTCCTATTCCTGTGTCCCAGTCTCGAGCAATTGAGTGACTG
>NW_025196498.1:4329-4827 GCF_004010195.1 Chiloscyllium plagiosum
GAATGACTCCCTCCTGTTCCTGTGTTCCAGTCTCGTGCAGTGGAATGACTGCCTCCTGTTCCTGTTTCCCAGTCTCGAGCAATTGAGTGACTACCTCCTGTTCCTGTGTCCCAGTCTCGAGCAGTTGAATGACTGCCTCTTGTTCCTGTGTCCCAGCCTCGAGCAGTTGCATGACTCCCTCCTGTCCCTGTGTCCCAGTCTCGAGCAGTTGACTGACTCCCTCCTGTTCCTGTGTCCCAGTCTCGAGCATTTGAATGACTGCCTCCTGTACTTGTGTCCCAGTCTCGAGCAATTGAGTGACTACCTCCTGTTCCTGTGTCCCAGTCTCGAGCAGTTGACTGACTCCCTCCTGTTCCTGTGTCCCAGTCTCGAGCAGTTGAATGACTGCCTCTTGTTCCTGTGTCCCAGTCTCGAGCGTTTGAATGACTCCCTCCTATCCCTGTGTCCCAATCTCGAGCAGTTGAGTGACTCCCTCCTGTTCCTGTTTCACAGTCTTAA
>NW_025196499.1:0-316 GCF_004010195.1 Chiloscyllium plagiosum
GCTCGTGGACACCTCCTCCTACTGCCCCCTTGACTGTGACCCCACCTCCCATCACCAAACCATCAACTCCCAGACCATCCATAACCTCATCACCTCAGGGGATGTCCCATCCACTGCCTCCAACCTCATAGTCCCACAAACCCGCACCGCCCGTTTCTACTTCCTACCCAAAATCCACAAACCTGACTGCCCCGGCCGACCCATTGTCTCAGCCTGCTCCTGCACCACCGAACTCAACTCTGCATACCTCGACACGGTCCTGTCCCCCTTAGTCCAAGAACTCCCCACCTACGTTCAGGACACCACCCACACCCTC
>NW_025196499.1:1600-2883 GCF_004010195.1 Chiloscyllium plagiosum
CGCCCCCACCCCCACTCCCGCCTATCACCCTCACCTTATCACCCTCCGCTTAACCTCATTCCACCTATCGCATTTCCAACGCCCCTCCCCCAAGTCCCTCCTCCCTACTTTTTATCTTAGCCTGCTTGGCACACCTTCCTCATTCCTGAAGAAGGGCTCATGCCCGAAACGTCGATTCTCCTGCCCCTTGGATGCTGCCTGACTTGTTTTGCTTTCCCAGCAACACATTTTCAGCTTTTCCTGACAATCGACAATGGATTCATGGTCATCACCATTAGACTCTTAATTCCATACTTTAAGTGAATTTAAATTCCACAATCTACCATGACAGGATTCAAACCAGGTTCCCCAGGGACCTGGGTCTCTGGATTAACAGTCCAGTGCTCATGCCACTCGACCATCACCTTTCTCAAGCTGAATTTTTTCGAAGGAAATTGATCGTTTTTCCCTTTCCAGGTGGTGTGTGTATCTTTGGTTATCTAGAGTAAACATACATATTCTCATATTACAAAGTGTGTCAACCAGCTTTGCATCTTCATTGAATAAATGTTGTTTCATAATGAATTAATATTTTTGTGTATATTAAAGGAACTTAGTTGGTTAATCGTTTTTATTTCAAGTCTAATGTAGAGAAAGCATATAGAGTCATAGAGTCAGAGAGATGTACAGCATGGAAATAGACCCTTCGGTCCAACCCGTCCATGCCGACCAGATATCCCAACCCAATCTAGTCCCACCTGCCAGCACCCGGCCCATATCCCTTCAAACCCTTCCTATTCATGTACCCTTTCAAGTTTCACAACATCTTTCCGATAGGAAGGAGACTAGAATTGCATGCAATATTCCCATAGTGGCCTAACCAATGTCCTGTACAGCTGCAACATGACCTCCCGACTCCTGTACTCAATACTCTGACCACTAAAGGAAAGCATACCAAATGCCTTCTTCACTAGCCTATTTACCTGCGACTCCACTTTCAAGGAGCTATGAACATGCACTCCAAGGTCTCTTTGTTCAGCAACACTCCCTAGGACCTTACCATTAAGTATATAAGTCCTGCCAAGATTTGCTTTCCCAAAATGCAGCACCTTGCATTTATCGGAATTAAACTCCATCTGCTACTTCTCAGCCCACTGGCCCATCTGGTCCAGATCCTGTTGTAATCTGAGGTAACCCTCTTCACTGTACACTACACCTCCAATTTTGGTGCCATCTGCAAACTTACTAGCTGTACCTCTTATGCTCACATCCAAATCATTTATGTAAATGACAAAAAGTAGAGG
>NW_025196499.1:3533-4828 GCF_004010195.1 Chiloscyllium plagiosum
AGGTGTCAGTGGGGGAGCACTTTGAGGCCAGCAACCATAATTCTATTCATTTTAAAATAGTGATGGAAAAAGATAGACCAGATCTAAAAGTTGAAATTCTAAATTCGAGAAAGGTCAATTTTGACGGTATTAGGCAAGAACTTTCAAAGCATATGACTGACCATATTAGCTACCAGGTAAAATAATAAATTTGTGTTGTGACCTATGGAGCAGATAAATTTGAAAAAGACAGTTGACTCCTCTCATTTTGGTCTTCTCCAATCACATTGCTTCTAAAACATTACCCATTACTGATGCTAAACCAATTGGTTTGTAGTTACTAGGAATATATTTTCATCTGTTCTGGACCCAAAACATTAATTCTGCTTTCTCTGCACAGATGGTGCAAGACCTTTCTTCAGCAATTTATGATTTTGTTGTTGGTAATGTCTTTTTGCCCCCTGTGGAACAAGGTAATCACATCTGCTATCTTGCATTTCCCCAATACAAAGGTAGTTTGGAGTATTATGGCAAGTCCTTCCATTATCTCCACTCCCACTGTACTTAACAACTTGGGATACAACTTGACTAGGCAACTATTCACTTTATGCACAGTAACATTTCTAATGTACCCTACTTCTCAATTTTCATTCCACCTCGATTATCTTCATTTGATCTTTTCAGCCAAGATCCTTACTTCTGGCTGTCCTTATATGATCATTTAATATGAGAGCTATTCCTCCTTCCTTTCCATTCCATCTGTATTTTTATGCTGCACAGTCTGGGATATTTAGTTTCAAACCTTGGTTACACATATCCATATGACAATTATATCAAACCTACTTATCTTCTTTTGTGAAACAATTTCAACTATTTGCTGCATATTCAAACAAAGAGCATTTAATTTGGCTTGTGCACCACTAATTTCTCAAGGATCTCAATCACTTAAAATCTGTCTTTTTTTCCTAATCTGCATATCTTGTCTTAACTTCTTACACTGCACTATTACGTCAACTTTTTCTTCATATCTCTAAATCTCATGCCACCTGATCTGTTCATTTAGATTAGAGTTCTACCCACAAGCTTATTTATACAATAAACCATGATACTTATCCCATCATGGTTTATGAGGGACCAATCCAATGGAATGGCTCCCTTCTTCTCTAGTTATTGGTACCAGTGTACCATGAAATCCCTTGTTCCCATCTCACATATTGAACTACATGTTTAATTCTCCAATCTACATAATCCTGTGACAATTAACCCAAGGTACAGGTAACAATTCAGGAATTAACAGATTCATAAAATGCACAGAG
>NW_025196500.1:0-4828 GCF_004010195.1 Chiloscyllium plagiosum
CCTCAAGACACTATTTATGTGCACACTCAAATGTGCAGAGAGATAAGACGTCACACACGCCAACTCGCACAAAGCCACACATTAAAGTGGTACTTGAACACTCACCTAAGCTCATCCAAAAACTCACATACACCGAAAGAAAATCATTTGCACAAATGAACAGGAGTACTCACACATAACCATGAGAAACATAGACACACGGTAACACACAAATGGGCATGAATACATATACATTCATACAGCACAATGCATACAGACATACACACATGAACTACAGATACAAATTCCGAAAAATTTCCTCCCACATGTCGACTCACAAAGGCACGTAAGTGCACAGAGATAAATATTATTTCCCCATTTTCAGAATCACAAACATACGATGACAGAGGCAGCTTAATTATTTTTAAACCACATTGATCAGCATGTATACAATGTCACACGTACACACAAATTCAGAGTCTCACATGCAGACACACAACTGCATAGATCAACAAATAGAGGCGTGTTTATTCAATAAGGATAATGGGCACAAGCATCAGCAAGCATCCACAAACAGTAGCACAAACAAGCTTATCAGAAGATGATTTGGGAAAGATTGCCACACAAGCAATCATCATCATATAAATATAAACATCCATCAAAACATAACATTGCATGCTAATATTTATTAAGCATAAACATGAAAATAACCGAGTTTAGGTGGGATCTGAAACAGACACATAAGCACACACTTTAGATAGCACTAATGAAAAGTGAACACTCACAAAGACATTACAAGATAAGCATAGGCAGCAACGAAGTGGCGTATTAGCATGATGATGCTTACACAATGTGAAAAGACCAAAATGTAGGTGCACAAACACATGAGCACACCAGCGGTAAAGGAACAGGAATATATTTATTCATGCACAGACTCCAACATGGGCAAGAGTGAAGTAAGAGACTCTCATAACCACATACACTTAAAGGAAAACCAAACACACCAAGCAGTAGATCAAATAAATTAAGGGACACACGTACAAAAACTGATTCCTAAATATACAGATCCTACAAACAAAAATATGAAGCAATGTCCTGGCTGTGATGTCACTTATATTCACGATTTACCAAGCAATTGGTCACCAATACATAAAGATGAGAATCACATTTGAACTTTTATTTAGTAATGGCCACAATTTTCAACTAAAGTGCTGTCACAGCCTATATTTAAAATATAATGATATAATTAAACTCATCATTAGTAATAAGCATTCCTCAAATAATAATATCCTTAAATAATAGATGAAAAGAAAAATAATTTAAAACGTTCTGACATGGACAATGAAGAAAGAACATGTGCAGTTAGTTTTTTATAATTTCTTGCTGAGAGTCAATAATGCACTAATAGATACAGATAGGAATCACACTTGAGAAATACCTGACTGCTTTATGAAGATGTAATGGTCTCTAGTTACATGACTTGGATGCAGATAGATCGATCTGGATCAATAAAGACTCTAAATGCGTTCTTGCGGGTTTATATTCATAGATTCAATAGTTCGCACTTGGATTGAAGACTATGAGGATGATAACAGCAACATCTGGACAACTGCTTCCACATTCATCACATTGTTCTTCCTGAGTTTTTTCTACTGCGCTGCCGTCACTCTGGTGAAGGGGAGAATAATCACATCTTTCTCACGCCAAGCAGCCCAATATGTTTTGTAAGATCTCTAAGTGTGCCATTGAATAAAACATAAATCTGAATATCCCTGGTCATAAATATCTGCGTCATTGCTTTCTCTCTCTTTTCCAGGTTAAGTGAATGAGTTGTGGACCGCTTTGATTTTCCTGATCGGCTTATCAAGGTCTCTGAATTCCCAATCTCCAATCTGTCCTGTTGCTGACTCTACCAGTGAGATTACTTCAGTTTATTAGCGTGTAACTGACACAATTATTGATGGATTTTCATTTTTACTTTGATATCTTTGAGCTGGTTGTGGTTGGAAGAATTTGTAGCTTCCCAGTTTGAAGCCCGTTTGTTTTGTTTTTTATTTGTTCCTTACTCAGAATGGTTGCCTACCCATTTCTGATGAGCCTTTGTATTGCCTTTGTTGAGACTGTTACTGATGTACAGAAAATTCCCAGCTCACAGCGCATGTGTTCTCGTCTCAATGTGGCATTCAGCCATTATATTCACTTCTGTTAGCTTTTACATCAACGTTTTTGATAAAAATGCTTTCTGAAATGGTTAATAAATCTCGAATGAATATGCACTAATCTTGAGTTTGCTTAATTCTTTCTTCAAGGCCTGTCAGTAATAATACATTTTCCCACATCCTACTCCTTTCCCAGCCAAATACTTTCACTTGTTCTGTTTGGTTGTGTTTCATCCAGTCATTTAGTTTAATGCTGCGCTACCATGCAGCGCACTAATGTAAATGCATCTTTCACACGATCTGCCTGATGGAACACTCCAGAGGCAGAATGATTAGAGAACATTTCCTCTTATGTACCAAGGGTCACGACCTCGGGTCACCTAATGATACAACTTAGGAGCTTTGCTCCACCACAAACCTATAAAAGGCAGTCAACGGAGTTTTAAAGTTTACTCTGCAATGTCTAACCTAAAAGTACTCCCAATGTGGGGACAGCCTGGGTTAGTAATGCAGAAAACGCTACCTAAAGCGCCAACGAAACATTCATCAGCCAAAATGTCAACGTTCAGTCAGGTATTCAGACACAACACGTGCACAATCAAAGGGCGGATTCTCAGAACTGTAGTTTTTCTCACACATAAATCTCATGGAACACAATTCTTGGGATCAATGTGACACACCACACCTATCAAATCCCAGGAAATGAGACTGAGATCTGTCTGATACAGGGATATTACTGAACAGCAACCCTTAAAAATAATAAATCTGAGGTCGATGTTGATCAGGCAAGGCAGAGATCATGAGTACTTGAAATATTCAGCCATTGGGGTCTATATGACACAAGACGGAATTGAGAACCAATCACAGCAACTGTTCACAGAGTCTGGTGACTATCAGCAGAGGAGAACAGTCCCAATTTCTCAGAGTCGGTGAGGTGTATCATCCCGGTAATAGTGTTGTGAATTAGTCATGCACCCAATCTCATAACTTTGCATTTTTTTCAAAAACGTGGCACCTGAAACTAGATGCAATATTCCAGGTGAGACAAGAAACTGTTTTATTTCAGTTCAACATAATTGCTTTGTGTTTGTTCTCTACAGCGCTATTGATGAAGTAGGGTTGATTTGCTATTCTGTCCACGTGTCATGGTACATTCCCTGATTTGTGCAGATATACACGGAGAATCCTCTGCTCCTTCACACCTTTGGGTTTACACCCTTTCTATTTTTTCCCCTGAGTTCATCACAAAACAAAGAAGCACGTTACAACTCCCTGAGACTGAGATCTATCTGACACACCGATATTAATGAATAACAATCCTCAACAATTATAAATCACAGGTTGATTTCGATCAGGGAAGGCAGAGATGAGAAGTTCTGGAAACCCTGCTGCTTTCCATGTCCTTTCCTATAACCCTCTGTCAAACTTGATGCTCTTAGCTGTTCTTCCAATATCCTAACATTTTAAATTACGATTAATATTTTTCTGTAATTTTGCATTATAGACCAAAGCACAGGTTGAACCAACAAGGACTCCAAACACTGAACTCTGAGCACGTACACAATAAGGCAACCTACATTCTAAAACGGCAAACACCCGTTAACAAATGGTTGACAAGTACAAAAAAGCGGCTGAGATTAACTTGAACTCATCAAAATAAAAGGAAAGTACTCTGGAGGTACAGTAGTATAGGCAAGACCTGGGCAGACAGAATGGAGTTCGTTTTTTACAATTCTTGTTTATATTCAGAATTTTCCTTCCACACAATGTAACCTTTATTTCCCATCACCCAAGTCACCTATAGTATCTTTATTTTCAGCTACTAACCATCACCAGTAAATTGAATAATTTATGTTCAAAGTCCCTCCTATCATCAAAGGTACGGCAGAAGTAGGAAGAGCTAGAAGGAGATTGGAGTCAATTTTTCTTGTGGTGTAACATTACTGCTGTTCTAACGCAAGGTATTTCTGAGGGATGGTCTAGTGAAGCTATGTGGATGGAACTCATAAATAAAAAGAGCATGATTACTTTGATGCGATTGTAATAGTCCCCCCAGTAGTCAGACTGAAATTGAGTAACAAATATGTCGAGAGATCGTATTTATATGTAAGAATAATAGGATTGTAATAATAAGCAAATTTTAACCTTCCAAACATAAAGTGGGACAGCCATGGATTTCAGAGCTTGGATGGTGAGGAATTTGGTAAATGCTAAAGTCAATTTTCTTCATTAATATGGAGATGTAACTACCACAGAAGGAGCAAACCTGACCTACTCTTGTGATATAAGGCAGGGCAAGTGACTGAATGGTTAGTAGGGGAGATTTTTGGGGCCAGGATCATAATTCGATTAGTTGTACAATATCTATGTAAAGGATTGGCATTATATATAAGTTAAAGTTCTTAATTGGACTAGGGCAAATTTTGATAGTATGAGACAAAAACTTTCAAGCGTTGATTGGAGTAGACTATTTGCAGCTCAAGGGACAGCCGGCAAGAGTGAAGCTTTCAGAAGTGAGATAACGAGAGTTCGGAGGAGTGATGTGCCTGTTAGTGTGAAGATAAGGCTGGTAAGAGGAGGGAACACTAAATGAATTAAAATATTGAGGCTCTGGTTCAGATTAAGAATGAATCGTATATTAGACATAGATAAATGACATCAAGTGAATCTCGAAGAGTACAAGAGGTGCA
>NW_025196501.1:0-4828 GCF_004010195.1 Chiloscyllium plagiosum
GAGTGAGCCCTGTCGGAGGGTCAGTGCTGAGGGCGAGCCGCACTGTCGGAGGGTCAGTGCTGAGGAAGTGAGCCCTGTCGGTGGGTCAGTGCTGAGGGAGTGAGCCCTGTCGGAGAGTCAGTGCTGAGGGAGTGAGCCCTGTCGGAGGGTCAGTGCTGAGGGAGTGAGCCCTGTCAGAGGGTCAGTGCTGAGGGAGTGAGCCCTGTCAGAGGGTCAGTGCTGAGGAAGTGAGCCCTGTCGGAGGGTCAGTGCTGAGGGAGTGAGCCCTGTCGGAGGGTCAGTGCTGAGAGAGTGAGCCCTGTCAGAGGGTCAGTGCTGAGGGAGTGAGCCCTGTCGGTGGGTCAGTGCTGAGGGCGAGCCGCACTGTCGGAGGGTCAGTGCTGAGGAAGTGAGCCCTGTCGGTGGGTCAGTGCTGAGGGAGTGAGCCGTGTCGGAGGGTCAGTGCTGAGGGAGTGAGTACTGTCGGTGTGTCAGTGCTGAGGGAGTGAGCCCTGTCAGAGGGTCAGTGCTGAGGGAGTGGGCACTGTCGGAGGGTCAGTGCTGAGGGAGTGAGCACTGTTGGAGGGTCAGTGCTGAGGGAGTGAGCACTGTCGGAGGGTCAGTGCTGAGGGAGTGAGCCCTGTCGGTGGGTCAGTGCTGAGGGAGTGAGCCCTGTTGGAGGGTCAGTGCTGAGGGAGTGGGCACTGTCGGAGGGTCAGTGCTGAGGGAGTGAGCATTGTCGGTGGGTCAGTGCTGAGGGAGTGAGCCCTGTCGGAGGGTCAGTGCTGAGGGAGTGGGCACTGTCGGTGTGTCAGTGCTGAGGGAGTGAGCACTGTCGGTGGGTCAGTGCTGAGGGAGTGAGCCCTGTCGGAGGGTCAGTGCTGAGGGAGTGGGCACTGTCGGTGTGTCAGTGCTGAGGGAGTGAGCACTGTCGGTGGGTCAGTGCTGAGGGAGTGAGCCCTGTCGGAGGGTCAGTGCTGAGGGAGTGGGCACTGTCGGTGTGTCAGTGCTGAGGGAGTGAGCCCTGTCGGAGGGTCAGTGCTGAGGGAGTGAGCCCTGTCGGAGGGTCAGTGCTGAGGGAGTGAGCACTGTCGGAGGGTCAGTGCTGAGGGAGTGAGCACTGTCGGAGGGTCAGTGCTGAGGGGGTGAGCACTGTCGAAGGGTCAGTACTGGGGGAGTGCCGCACTGTCGGAGGGTCAGTGCTGAGGGAGTGAGCACTGTCGGAGGGTCAGTGCTGAGGGAGTGAGCCCTGTCGGAGGGTCAGTGCTGAGGGAGTGCTACACTGTCGATGAGATGTTACACTGAGGCTGCCTCAGGTGGCTGTGAGCCATTCAATGCTGATGATTTTGGATTCTCCGGGTAGTACCAGAAGTGAGTCCCCTGCCTGACTCAGACTGCTGTCCTGCTCAGCAGTACCTGACAGCTCACTCATTGGCTGGCGTTCACTGAGGGATGATAGGTTCAGGGGAATCGTCATTGTTTTTCATTTCCACACCAAATAACCTTCTCATCTCTCTCAGTCGCAGCCATCGACTACCCAGAGGAGAGGATTGAGGCTTACACGGATGAGGGAATGGTGGAATATATCCGAGATAAACGAGCAGGTATTTGATAGAGTCCATGTCTCTCTCTGAAACTGCTCCATTTAGTTCCCTGGAGCCTCTCCTCACTTGCCCTCCTCCCCCCGGATCCCTCTCGCTGCCTATTTCTGAACTCTGATAACATTCTCTGTCTCCTGCTTGTTACTGTCACTCCCTCTCCGCCACATTCAAGATTTTACCCTCTCTGCGTCCTCTGACCCTCACTCCCTCTGTGTTTCTCTTCCCTTGAACTAAGCAGCTTGCTAGGACCTTCCGAGAGGTCAGTTAAGGCTGTGGGCACTCGTGCTAAGAAATCAGAGTTAAGGTTTTGGATCCACTGATCGTATTCCCCCCCCCCCCCACCGCCAATCTCTCCGTCAGCTGATGAAGAGGACTGAACCTGAAATGTTAACTCTGTCTCTCTCTGTCTCCACAGATGCTACTAGACCTGCTGAGTTTTCTAGCAATTTTGATTGTTGTGGAAATAGTTTATCATTTTGTCCTCTTAGCATAATTGTTGCTTAGTTTGTCCATTTTTATTGTGAATCATTGTTACACACAATTCTGGTCTCCTTCTTATAAGAAAGATGTGAAACCTGAAAGGGCTGGGGCTGTTTTCCCTGGAGTGTCGGAGGCTGAGGGGTGTCCTTCTCGAGGTTTACAAAATTATGAGGGGCATGGATAGGGTAAATAGGCAAAGCCTTTTCCCTGGGGTTGGGGAGTCCAGAACTAGAGGGCATAGGTTTAGGGTGAGAGGGAAAAGATATAAAAGAGACCTAAGGGGCAACTTTTTCACACAGAAGGGTTTGGAGGGATATGGGCTGGGTGCTGGCAGGTGGGACTAGATTGGGTTGGGATATCTGGTCGGCAAGGACGGGTTGGGCCGAAGGGTCTGTTTCCATGCTGTACATCCTCTGACTCTATGACATGGTTACTTTGTTAATCAACATTTCTGGGTCTGCGTTATCCTGCGCTGTCATAGCATTGCTTTGAAAATGACATGCCATTGCTATGGAACCCTTGCTGGAAAAATGTGAACAAGATCACTTTGTAAAAGCCTCTCTTTTGTTGTGTCAACAGAACCCTCACCGTCTCCAACATTCTGGCCGATTGAGGAAATTGTCACAACGAGTAAGTAAAGGCTGGACCCACTCCAGCGCCTCCCGAGAAAAGCGAGTGAGAGCCTGGGAGAGGCTTGACATGAGGTTAGATACCTGGCCGAGCAACATCCTCCCTCAGGTGGAGGTGAACATTAGCAACGAGAGGCAGGATCGAGACAGAGGTGGATAGATGTTTGGCACCTTCTGGGGGGTCGGGAGGCAAACCGCAGTTGAGGGAGGTGATTGTACTGAAGTGGGGAGCAAGGTTGAGGGGCTGACTTCTTGCTCCAGTTGTTTAAGAGATTTTGGCTCCGTCTGTGTGTCCTTGCTCTGTAACTGTGCAGACAGCACCACAGCTGGTAAACTCTGTCTGAAACACCCCTGCCCTGAGAGAGTAAGGTGAGGCAGTCACACATACACTGCAACGGGCATCCGTTCATCCGAACATGCACTGAGACTGAACATGCATTGTTCAGTAATGTCGAGGGGATGTACCCTGTAACTAACCCCATGCTGTCCCTGTCCTGGGAGGGTTTGATGGGGACAGTGTAGAGGCAGCTTTACTCTGTATCTAATCCCATGTTGTCCCTGTCCTGGAAATGTTTCATAGGGGACAGTATAGAGGAAGCTTTACTCTGTATCTAATCCCATGTTGTCCCTGTCCTGGGAGTGTTTGATGGGGGGACAGTGTAGAGGAAGCTTTACTCTGTATCTAATCCCATGCTGTCCCTGTCCATGGAGGGTTTGATGGGGGAACAGTGTAGAGGAAGCTTTACCCTGTATCTAATCCCATGTTGTCCCTGTCCTGGAAATGTTTGATAGGGGACAGTGTAGAGGAAGCTCTACCCTGTATCTAATCCCATGTTGTCCCTGTCCTGGGAGTGTTTGATGGGGGACAGTATAGAGGAAGCTTTACCCTGTATCTAATCCCATGCTGTCCCTGTCCTGGGAGTGTTTGATGGGGACAGTGTAGAGGGAGCTGTACTCTGTATCTAACCCCGTGCTGTCCCTGTCCCTGGGAGTGTTTGATGGGCTCAGTGTAGAGGGAGCTGTACTCTGTATCTAACCCCGTGCTGTCCCTGTCCTGGGAGTGTTTGATGGGGACAGTGGGAGTGTGTTTTGAGTATTCAGGGGCTGCATTGATGAGGTGACGCTGTCGGCTATATTAGTTTACAATGTTGGGTTGGATTGAATTTGGAATGAGTAATGGTTAGCTTGAAGTAAAATAAATTGAATTATTTGGGCTTTGGGTTGGTTGCATTGAGGGGCTCAGTTCAGGTGAACTGTCTATTTGACTGGGCTGGCTTTTAAAAAAAATTATCTTGTGGGATGTGGGGGTGTCTGGCTGGGCTGTCCTGAGTTGCCCCCCTTAAGAAGGTGGGGGTGAGCTCTCTTCTTGACCCGCTGCAGTCCATGTGCTGGAGGGTAGACCCACAATGTCCCTGAGGGAGGGAATCCCAGGATTCTGACCCAGCCACACTGAGGGAACGGCGATATATTTCCATGTCAGGATGGGGAGGGGCTCGGAGGGGAACTTGCAGGGGATGGGGTGTGGCCGTGGGTTTGGAAGGTGCTGCCTGAGGGTCTTTGGTGAGTTTCTGCAGTGTATCTTGTAGCTGGTACACACTGCTGCTACTGAGCGTCGGTGGGTAAGGGAGGGAGGGGATGTTTGTGGGTGTGGGGCCAATCAAGCGGGGGCTGCTTTGTCCCTGGATGGTGTTGAGCTTCTTGAGTATTGTTACAGCCACAAGTTACACTCCTGACTTGTAGATGGTGAATGGGCTTTCGGAGATTCAGGAAGGGAGTTACTTGCAGCAGGATTGTTAGGGTCTCAGCTGCTCTTGTAGCCACGGTGTTTATATGGCACAATCAGCTGTGTTTCTGCTCATTGCAAGCTCAGGATGTTGATAGTGAGGAATTTAGTCATGGTAAAACCATTGAATGACAAGGTGTGGTGACCAGATTGTCTCTTCCTGGTGATGGCCATTGCCTGGATTTGTGCAGTGTGAATGTTTATCTGCTGCTCACCAACTCAGTTTGCAATGGGTGCAAGTTGGATTATGGTGTTCAGTTTAATTCGCTGCAGGACAAGTTGGGTTAACTTTGTTTGAGGTGAGTATGGATTGTGTCATTTTGGCTTGGGTTTTGGATGTGAGTTGGGTTGGGGGT
>NW_025196502.1:0-4828 GCF_004010195.1 Chiloscyllium plagiosum
TAGTTAAAGATGATTTATGTTGCTTAAAACAATTCTTCTACTTTATCACGGATATTGACTGTAAAACAATCATGCAAACAACAAACGTTTTGTCATTCTAAAAATCTTTAAATTTACTTATTTTAAATTTGTGTGCAAGAGATATTTCAAATTGCAGCCATTTTTGTTGTATAATTCAGCAAACCTAAATGATGAATTTGGGAAAGTCTCCATTTTTGCAAAGTGGATGTAGTTTTCAGTTTACATAACAGTTTAATGACTTTTCATTTCAAATCACGCGCTCTGCAAAATGATTATTGGTTTCATTTAATTGTAAGAAAAGCTCTTTTTGAACATGTTGATTCTTTCTTGTCTTTTCTTTTCCAACATTATTCATCATTGTACAATAATGACACAATTATTATAATTCCTTTATGTACCAAATGTCATTGACTGCATAATTTGTTCACTTTCATTCTCACTTTCATTATCTATTAACTTTCTTCCAAATTCTGACACAAATGTCTGAACTCTGATCATAATATTAATCATATAAATTAAAATAACATGTCTCCATGAGGAAAGGATGTGATAGAAATTCATATTTCTTGTGTTACCTGCATTTTTTAGTCAAGAAAGAAAAGAATTGTTCTATAATCACTGATTGGCTCATTTTTTCTTCAATTCATAAAGCTGGTTACTATATTTTATTCCACAATTTACCAATTTTATTAAATATCCAATCAATATCACAGCAAAGTGTTGTTGAAATATTGAATCATCTTAATTGCTCATCTAACAACATTAATTATCAATCATTGTCATGATAATAATTGCGCAATTATTTAAGAAATTTTTTTGAACAAGTAAAGTGAGATTCACATTTTAATTTAACCAATTGTTTCTGAGTACCAACATTGCAATATGAAACTTTATTTTCAGGTTAAGTTTCCCACAATGGATCCAAGGACTTCCCATCCAACATTAATTATGAATGTCTCATGTTTGCTTATTTGAATGATCTCCATATTCACAGACTTTAAACTCACAGACCTGCAATTTCTTTTCACTGCAATAATTCCTGTTTGTTTGCACATGTTCGTCAATCACATAGCAAAACGAGATGTCTCATTATTTCTAAATTCATTGATCGAATTTTATAATCCAGTTGTTGCTCATACCTAATAATTATTCAATCCAGTATTTACTGTAATTACGGCTCTTTACATGAATAACTAAATATATTGTAGTGTACAGTCTCTCAATCATTGTTAATATTAATTCTTGTTTTACCCACTGAAACATAGTTGAATTTATTTAAATATATTTCACTTCGGTGCTAACATTTATTGTATTTCGAATTACAATAAGATTTAAGTATTTTTCATGCAACTAAATCATGTAAAATGCCTGAGTTTTGTTAAGTCAAATGAAAAAGAATTAACATCTCTGTATTATTTCGTTAAATAATGACAATGCATTTTGAATTTTTCGAAGTTGGGCATTTCTTTTCAAAGAAGGGATGTTGTCTTCAGCTGAATAATCGTATTGAATGACTTATTTATCTGTTCGAGTTCCCAAGAAGCCAAATTAACTAATTCTGCTGGTTCTAAATTCCTGAAAAGTATTTGATAATGTTTGAGCCTCAAGGATAAAGAAGTCGATGTGATGACACTGATTTTTTAATATTGGAAAGAGCTTAATTCAAACATTTCAGGCACATAAATTGCTATTCTGCAGTGTTACAAAGATGAAAAGCAAGTCAATTTTTTCACCAGGAAAACAAACACATGTCACTTCCCGTTATTCATTAGTTTACTCATTCCCAAATTTGTAATTAAACAATGCAATTCACCTGAATATTGTTGTGTCCTTTGATCATATTAATTTTCTAATTATTGTTCATTCATGATTTGTCAGGGATTTTTATTTTGCACGTCTCTCACTTATTTCAATTCTTGCATGGGGCTGGGCATTGAGAACCGAGGATCAGTGGTTAGCACTCGTGTCTTACAGTGTTATGCACCTGGGTTTGATTCCATCCTTGGCCACATGTTTGTGTGGAGTTTGCATGTTCTGGTTTTCTCTCACAATGCAAAAATATGCAGATTAGGTACATTGGCCATGCTAAGATGCACGGTCTGTTCAGGGACGTGTAGGTTAGGTGCATTAGTCAGGGGTAAATGTCCAGTAATCTGAGAGCAGAATGGTGCTGAGTGGATTATTCTTTGGAATGTCAGTGTCGACTTGTTGGGTCAAATGGCCTGTTTCCACACAGTACGGAATCCATATAATTAGAAATGTGTTTCGCTGAACAAAACTGACATTTTTTAAAAATGTTGCCTTTAAAACTTATCTTTAACAGTCAATTGTCAATCTTGTAAAATATTTCAATGTTACTGAAATCAATGTTCAAACAAACACTGCACATAAAGCCACACAAAGATCTTCATGACCATCTAATTACTGTTCAGTGGAATAATCACAGTAAATATCTTATTGTTTCTGAGATCAATCCCCACTGTCGCAGTAAGGATCTGGTTATCATTCCCTCCAATAGATGCAACCGTTGTCCCTCTAGTATTTCAGTTCAGTAGTTATACAACATACTGGTTGTTCAAAGCATGGTTATTCTTTATTATGAATGGCCAATGGTTCTAACGGCAAGAGATGTTCGATCTGATTTGTTGCATGTTCTCAAACAGGTTTTCTCTATAAATATTGCAAAAAAATGTGTTAACTTGGTCTTGTTCAACTGCTGATGCTAACCTTTTCAGTTCATGTTCATTAAACATATTCGGAGAAAGTGAGGAAAGCTGAAGCTGAATATCAGAGCCAAGAGTGTGGCATTGGAAAAGGGCAGGCACATCCAAAGAGCAGGAGGATCCACCTTTCGGGCATTAGGCCGTCATCAGAAAAAAATCGTGATGAAGGGCTGATGCCCAAAACGTTGATCCTGCTTCTCCTCGAATGCTGCCTGACATGCTGTGCTTTTCCGGCACCACGCTCTTGACATTAGAAATATTTGACTGAATATTCAGAGATTATACTAAAAGTTGCCTCCGTCAATTTAATTTACTTTGCTTTCTACTCACTAAAGTTTTCATGTTAATTGTTTCTCCTTTTCTTCTTAAATCTGATACAAATCTCAAAATACAGAACACATTAAAATTCACATGAACTATCAATTAGCATTCTCGACAAGAAAACCAATGGAAGGCGAGATAGAATTCTTGAACAGCCAACATATTTAAATGAAAAAGCAATGTCTTCCAAAAAATGTTTGCCCGTCTGTATCTCTCTTTCAATTCAATACTCCTGCAAAATAGTTTATAATTGTTAGTTGATCTCTCTGAATGAGTACCTAATCAATGTCAATGTAAACAGCTGAAACATTAACAACAGATTGATAACTGGGTGTTAAAGATCTTACTTGAAGTCAACAAATGTTTGGAATTTACTCGAATTCCACCAGGAAACATTCTTGAATCATAATACAAGAGATGAGATATGTGAGAGATGTGCAAACCTTATTTTTAAATGAACAAACTCCAATATTTTCAAAACATTTCAATCTATCGGTCAAAATGAACAGGTGAATGGAAAAACAAAACAAGTTTCTGACAATTCATAAACTGAACAACAATTACAAATTCACTTTGATCAAAGGACAGAATAATATTTAGATGAATCACAATATTTAGTTACAAAGTAGGTAATCAGCTGACTGACAACTAATTGGTGGCAGCATTTGTTATTTTACTGAAGAGATATCAACTTTATTTCAAATTTATAGCATGAGAGAATAATGTTTAATGTGTTTCAGTTGTTTGGACTTGCCCCTTTGCAACAAAAAAAGAACAATCTCATTACTTAGACATCGTAATCTTTAATTCTGCAACATTTTCAGATATTCTCCAGGAACTTATAAGCAACAGAATTAGATACAGGTATCCCCACTATCCCAAAGTAGAGCGTTATGATGAAACCTTACATAAAGTGAAAAGGGGTAAATCGAAGAAGCATTAATTTATATGGGAAACATCTCCCCTTTTTTCGTAAAAGTGAAAATCCTCTTCAGATTTCTTTCAGTTAGAGAAAACAGGGACAGATATAAGTCTTTTCTAAAAGCAAAGTGGCTAAAGCGAATTTTCCAACACATATTTCTTGGTAACCTGACACAAATAGGTATCAGATTTTGTGATTATTGATATAATAGATAAAAGCAGATCTAATGTTGGATTCAAAAGCAGTTCAATCTGTGCTTAGGTACTCTCTAATCACCATTCAGATAGCTCTTGATATATTTCTGGTGAAGGTGTCATTTGAAATCTTCCCTCGAGTCTAGAAATAAAAACACTGCCACAACTTCACAAGCTCCTTTCATAATGTTCCCACTCAGGACGGGCAGGACTGCAATCTGACCCATCTAAGCCTAAACTTTATTTCCCCTCCCCCCTGCCAGATTAGTTAAAACCTCTCCAATGGAACTAGCAAATGCCCCCACCAGATTTGTCTCAGCTCTGCCCAGGGGCAACTGGTCAGGCTGGTATAGGTTCCACCTGACACAGAAACAGTCTCAGTGCCTTAAGAACCTAAACCCTTCTCTGGTACACCATTTGCCCATCCACACATCCAGCTGATCTATCGTCTTATTCCTGCTCTTAGGAGCACATGGCATTTTCCTCCCTTTCTGTGCAGCACAGCTATCTGTGGTGTCATGACCCTGGCTATTGCTGATTTCCCCTGAGAGGCCACCCCACCTGTAACCCCTACAACAGAATCCCAAGTGGTATACAGTATCTGTTTGGGAAGAGGATGACCACTGAGGACTCCTGCACTCCCTTCC
>NW_025196503.1:0-545 GCF_004010195.1 Chiloscyllium plagiosum
TCAGAGGGAAATTGAGAAACAAACTTATAACGAGATCTCAGTTATCTGTAAGAATAATAGGGTGGTTATGGGAGGGGATTTCAACTTTCCAAACATAGATTGGGATTGCTATAGTGTTAAAGGTTTAGTTGGAGAGGAATTTGTTAAAGGTGTACAAGAAAATTTTCTGATTCAGTATGTGGATATACCTACTGGAGAAGATGCAAAACTTGACCTACTCTGGGGAAATAAGGCAGGACAGGTGACTGAGGTGTCAGTGGGGAACACTTTGGGGCCAGCGACCGTAATTCTATTAGATTTAAAATAATGATGGAGAAGGATAGACCAGATCTAAAAGTTGGAGTTCTAAATTGGAGAAAGGCCAATTTTGACGGAATTAGGCAAGAACTTTTGAAAGCTGATTGGGGGCAGATGTTCACAGGTAAAGGAACGGCTGGAAAATAGGAAGCCTTTAGAAATGAGATAACGAGAGTCCAGAGAAAGTATATTCCTGTCAGGGTGAAAGGAAAGGCTGGTAGGTATAGGGAATGCTGGATGACTAAAGA
>NW_025196503.1:1555-4828 GCF_004010195.1 Chiloscyllium plagiosum
AACACATTTTCAGCTCTGATCTCCAGCATCTGCAGACCTCACTTTCTCCTTATACACTTAATGGTAAGGTCCTAGGGAGTGTTGCTGAACAAAGAGACCTTGGAGTGCAGGTTCATAGCTCCTTGAAAGTGGAGTTGCAGGTAGGTAGGATAGTGAAGGTGGCTTATGGTATGCTTTCTTTTATTGGTAAGAGTATTGAGTACAAGAGTCGGGAGGTCATGTTGCGGCTGGACAGGACATCGGTTAGGCCACTGTTGGAATATTGCGTGCAATTCTGTCTCCTTCCTATCGGAAAGATGTTGTGAAACATGAAAGGGTTCAGAAAAGATTTATAAGGATTTTGTAAGGGTTGGAGGATTTGAGCTATGGGGAGAGGCTGAACAGGCTAGGGCTGTTTTCCCTGGAGCGTTGGAGGCTGAGGGGTGACCTTATAGAGGTTTACAACATTATGAGGGGCATGCATAGGATAAATTGACAAAGTCTTTTCCCTGGGGTGAGTGAGTCCCGAACTAGAGGGCATAGGTTTAGGGTGAGAGGGGAAAAATATAAAAGAGACCTAAGGGCAATTTTTCCTTGCAGAGGGTGGTACATGTATGGAATGAGCTGCCAGAGGAAGTGGTGGAGGCTGGTACAATTGCAACATTTAAGAGGCATTTGGATGGATATATGAATAGGAAGGGTTTGGAAGGATATGGGCCGGGTGCTGGCAAGTGGGGCTAGATTGGTTTGGGATATCTGGTCGGCATGAACGGGTTGGACTGAAGGGTCTGTTTCCATGCTGTACATCTCTATGACTCCACGCCAAACCACTATCATTAAGTACCTCATGTTTCCAAGAATGCAACAAGTTTCTCATTTGATTTAAAATTCACTTTTCTATCCCACAAGACTTAACCTTATTTACTATGACTTGGAAGGTGTTAGTGTTGGACTGGGATGGACAAAGTTAAAAATCACACAACACTGGGTTATAGTCTAACAGGTTTATTTGGAAGCACTAGCTTTTGGAGCGCCGTGGTTATGGAGGTTAAGATCATGCTCACAGAATTTATAGCCAAAGGAGTCTACTGTCTTGGAGATTTGATACAATAAACAATCTTCGATTCAAACTTTAATCTTTTATAATGGGATATACTGGTTTCTTTTCTTTGATACGTAAATCCCAAAACTTCTTTTAAATTACACTCTCAAGATAGCTCAGGTTTTTAAACAATAGGTGTGAAGTCTGTCTGTGTCGCAATGCTATATCAGACTGACAAACCTTCTGTATTGTTCTACAGAGTTTTACATGAATTCATGCAGTTTTTGAGTAGAATAAAATGTAATTCTGCAAAAACAAATTCACCGTATAAACTTATATGTGTGCGCAAGTAGGAGTGACAGATTGAGTGTGCATGTGAATGTGTGCATGTGGGTGTGAGTGCACATGATAGAGTGTGTGCATATATGTGTATGTGTAAGCTTGGTTAAGTGTGTGTGTGTGTCTGTTTGTATCCATAGACGTAAAACTTTTACAGAGGGTTCAGAGTGTTTGTCAGTCTGATATAGCATTGGGACACAGTTAAAAATCACACAACACCAGGTTATAGTCCAACAGGTTTAATTGGGAGCACTAGCTTTAGGAGCGCTGCTCCTTCATCAGGTGATTGTGTAGTACATGGTTGTAAGCTACACCGGCAACTCCAAATCATTGGAACACAGACAGACTTCACATCTATTGTTTAAAAACCTGAGCTATCTCGAGAATGCAATTTAAAAGGAGTTCTGGGATTTATATGTCAAAGAACAGAAACAAGCATATCCCATTTTAAAAGATGAAAGTTTTAATCTAAGATTGTATCACATCTCCATGACACTGGACTCCTTTGGCTATAAATTCTGTGAGCATGATCTTAACCTCCACTACCACCTTATTTCGTAATGTTTGAATCATTGAATCATAAAACATAGAAACAGACCATTCATTCCAGCTAGTCCACGCTGACCACATTCCCAAGCTAAACTACTCTCATTTGACTGCATTTGGCACATGTCCCTCTAAACCTTTCTTATTCATGATTTAGAAGTGCTGGTATTGGACTGGGTATACAAAGTGAAAAATCACACAACACCAGATTATAGTCCAACAGATTTATTTGGAAGCACTAGCTTTTGGAGCGCTGCTCCTTCATCAGGTGGTTGTGGAGCACTCCAAAAGCTAGTGCTTCCAAATAAACCTGTTGGACTATAATCTGGTGTTGTATGATTTTTAACTTTCTTATTCATGTACTTATCCAAATGTCTTTTAAATGTTGTAACTGTACCTGCCTCCACCACTTCCTCTGACAATTCATTCCACATACAAACCACTCTCTGTGTAAAAATGTTACTTCTCGTTACTCCTTTTTAAATATTTTGCCTCTCACCTCAAAAATATGCCTGTTAGTTTTGAACTCCCTCACCCCTGGCGAAAGACCCTTGCTATTTACCTTATCTATGCCTCTCTTTCCTTTACAAACCTCTATAAAATCACCCAAGGCCACATTTGATTGTGTCTGACTGGAATCAATGGAGGAAAACTCACCATTGGTTGAAGTCATACCTGATACCCAGGAAGGTGGTTGTGATTGTTGGAGGGCATTCATCTCAGCTCCAGAACATTTCTGCAGGATTTTTTCAGGGTTGAGTCCTTGGCCCAACCATCTTCAGTTACTTAACAATGACCATCCCTCTATCGTTTCCTGATGCTTACACAACATTCAGCACCACTTGTGATTCCTCAGATATTGAAGCAGTTCCTGGCAATACCTGGCAATATCCATGCTTTGGCTGTAAAGTGGCTAATAAAATTCACCATGCACAAATGCCAGGCAATGATCATCCCAGTAGAAGACAATGTAATCACTGCCCCTTCACACTCAAATGTGAAACCATCACTGAATCATGGGGGTTACCATTGACTAGAAGCTCAATCGTACTCACCATATAAACACAGTGGCTCCAAGAGCAGGTCAGAAGCTTGGAATTCATCAAAGATTCTTAGACAGCACCTTCCAAAACCATCACTACTTCAATTTAGAAGGATAAGGAGCAGATATATAGGAATACATCACCTGCAAATTCCTCTCTAAGCCTCACACCATCATGACTTGCAAACATAGACCCCTTCCTTCAGTGTTATTGGTTCAAAATCCTGGATTTCCTCCCTAAGAGCACTGTGGATCCACCTACAGCACATGGACTGCAGCGTTTCAAATACGCAGCTCACCACCACCTGCTCAAGGGCAACTAAAG
>NW_025196504.1:0-4829 GCF_004010195.1 Chiloscyllium plagiosum
TGTGTTTCTATATCAGGCCTTGAATACTATGATGGCATGACAGTGAGAACTACCCTTAAAGGGTCTGAAGGAGGTTGCTCACAAAAATGGTCACAATTCTTCTTTAGCATTGTCCCCATCATCTGAGAGCCATGGGAGACTGGCAGCCCTGGCCTCCTCTTTACCACCTTCAGTTGCAGTTTCTCAACAACAGCAGGTTAGAAACTGGGAATTCTGCAGTGAGTAGAACATAGATTGTAGAACATTACAGTGTAGTGCAGGCCCTTCAGCCCTGTGAAATTAATCTGATGCCCATCTAACCTATACCGTTCCATTATTATCCATATAATGTGGGATGGGATTGCAGGTGCTAATGGCATGGGATTGAAGGTGATTTAGCAGTTTGGATTAGAAACTGGCTTTCTGTAAGAAGGCAGTGAGTGGTGGTTGATGGAAAATATTCAGCCTGGAGTCCGGTTACTAGTGATGTGCTACAAGGATCTGTTTTGGGACTACTGCTATTTGTCATTTTTATAAATGAGTTGGATGCAGGCATAGGTGGATGGGTTAGTAAGTTTGCAGATGACACTAAAGTCGGTGGAGTGGTGAATAGTATGGAAGAATGTTGCACGTTGCAGGGGGACTTGGATAAACTGCAGAATTGGGCTGAGAGGTGGCAAATGGAGTTCAATGTTGTTTAGATAATGCTCCCTTCTTCCTTGGAAAGACATGTTCTCAAAGGCACCATTGTTTTTTCACTTGTGCTGAAGCAAGGTTTCTTTTTAAGGCAGACCATGTTTGTTTCTCTTTGTAAACAGGCAGTTCCAGCACTGAGAAAGCCATACAACATGTAATGGGAGATTGGAGATTGGTTAGATGTCATGACATTGGCTAGGTCAAGGGCCAAAATAGGGCAGCTTGAGGCTCAGGGTCAACAAGATTAAAGAGGTAAACACATCACTCACAGATTGGTGTGGGAGAAACGGGTTCAAATTCATGGGACATTGGTACCAGAACGGGGGGAAGAAGGAGCTCTTTCAAAGGGATGGAGTTGCCTGAATCATGCTGGGACCAGCGTCTTGGCGAATAGCATAACTAATGCTGCGGTTAGGGCTTTAAACTAAATACTGGGAGGGGGGGCTTCACTTGCATGGAAAATTATGGAGAAAGTTAAAGGGGGGGAGTGGTGGGACTCCGGAGAGGTTAAAGCATCCTGGGGTACAGTTGAGGAACCATAAAGTCAAAAAGACCCTGATAGGAGTTGTGTACAGGACCGTAGCAGTAGTCAAGGTGCAGAAAGAAAATTAATTCAGGAGATAGAAGAGGCATGTAAGAAAGATGCAATTTCAATAATCGTGGGGATTTCAATATGCAAGGGGACTGGGAAAATCAGGTTGGTAGCAGATCTCAAGAAAAAGGCCTTGTGGAATGTCTATGAGATGTGTTTTGGAGCAGTCTGCAGCTGAGCCCACTAGGAACAGGCAATTTCAGATCTGGCGATGTGTAATGAGACAGGCTTGATTAAGGAGCTAAAAGGTGAAGGAAGCTCTGGGGGTAGTGGCCACAATATGGTAGAATTCATTCTGCATTTTGAAAGGGAGAACCTGGAATCAGATGTAACTGTATAACAGTAGAGTAAAGGCAACGACAGAGACATGAGGGAGGAGCTGGCCTGAGTTGATTGAAAGGTGATCCTGGCTGGAGAGATGGTGGAGTTGCAATGGCCGGAGATGTTGGGGGTAATTCAGGAAGCACAGCAGAAATTCATCCTAAAGAAGAAGAAACATACTTAGGGGAAGACGAAGCACCCATAGCTGCCAAGGGAAGTCATGGACAGCATTAAAGCAAACGAAAATGTAGTGAAGATTAGTCGGAAGCCAGGGGAAGTCTTTAAAAACCAGCTGACAATAATGATGAGATCAATGAAGGGAGAAAACAAAATATAGGCATCAGCTAGCTAGTAATTAAAAAAAAATATATTTTAGATTAGATTCCCTACAGTATGGAAACAGGCCCTTCGGTCCAACAAGTCCATACTGACCCCCCTGAAGACTAATCCACCCAGTCCCATTTCCCTCTGACTAATGAACCTAACACTACGGGCAATTTAGCATGGCCAATTCACCTGACCTGCACATCTTTGGACTGTGGGAGGAAACCGGAGCACCCGGAGGAAACCCACACAGACAGGAGAGAATGTGCAAATTCCACACAGTCAGTAGCCCGAGGCCAGAATCGAACTTGGGACCCTGGTGCTGTGAGGCAGCAGTGCTAACCACTGAGCCACCATGCTGCAAAATTGCAAGAAGTTTTTAGATATATCAAAAGGTAAGAAAAGGGCATAAATGGATATTGAATCACTGGAAAATGAGGCTCGGGAAGTAATAATGGGGAAAAAGAAATGGCTGAGGGTTTGAATAAGTACTTTGTATCAGTCTTCACAGTGGAAGACACCATGAGCTTATCAGACCTTTGATAGAGTCAGGGAAAACAGATGAGTGTAGAGGCCATCACAAAGGAGAAGGGGCTAGGAAAGCTGAAAGGTCTGAAGATGGATAAATCACCAAGACCGGATGGACTATGCCCCAGGCTTTGGAAGGAGGTAGATGAGATGATTGCACAGGCATTGGTGGTGATCTTTGAGGAATCACTAGAGTTAGGGAAGCTCACAGAGGACTGGAAAATGGCTAATGTTAAAGAAAGGAGGGAGGCAGGAAACAGGAAACTATAGGCCAGTTGGCCTGATCTTGATCATTGGGACTATTTTAGTGTACATTGTCAAGTATGAGATTGCTGAGTACTTGGAAATGCATGGTAAATACATGACTGATCAGTACAGCTTTGTCAAGGTGGGACAATACTGCTCCTTTTAACAAGCTTTTGGTGTCCTTAGCTTTTTTTTCAGGAGGTTGTAAAAAACAGACTCCAAAAAGTCTGGGCTTGGGAAGGTTTTCAGGACCAGTTTGATGATAGCTAACAGATACTGCCCCAGGCAAAAGGTTTTCAAGTTTTTTTAAAAATTGTACAATGAAAGGGCATTGGTCAGTTCTCCCAGCTCCCCACCCCTATTCACCTATTGTTAGCTCTGGTTTGGTTTGGTTTGGTTAGCAAGCAGTCGAGTTGAAAAGACTGCAGGACCCAGAAGAAACAGGTCCAGGCTGATCCTCCTCTCTGTTTGGCTTCTCTCCTGTAAGACCCTGGGTTTGATTTTACCTTTTGTGCCAAGGGGTGTTTATGAGGATTGCTGCAAGTATTTGGAACAACATCATTAAGTTGGGATTATCTATTGGATTTGCAGATAGGTTACGTTATTCAATACTCCGTTCTATTTTCTTTGTGTTTCATTTGGTAATCTTGGAAATAAATTCTCTTTTATTTAAACTAAATTGTTTGCATCTCTCCTGGAATATCCACTGTACATCTGCTTAACACAACTAGCAAAGTTAGGGTCTGGGCTACTTTCTTGAAATGTTTTGAGGGGGCTGGCCTGGACCATAACAAAGGAGAGGTCATGCCTGATAAATCTATTAGAGTTCTTTGAGGAGGTAATGAGATATTTAGATAAAGGAATGTGATCTATTTAGATTTCTAGAAGGTCTTTGACAAGGCCGCATAAGAAGCTGCTCAATAAGTTAAGAGCCATGGTGTTAGGGGCAAAGTACTGGCATGGCTAAAAGATTGGCTGACTGGCAGAAGGCAGAGAGTAGGGATAAAGGGGTCTTTTTCAGGATGACAACCAGTGACTGGTGGAGTTCAGCAAGGGTCAGTGTTGGGACCACAACTATTCATATTATACATCAACAATCTGAATGAAGGAATTAAAGGCATTGCTGCTAATTTATAAAGATAAGCGGAGGGGCAGATGTGTTAAGGAAGATGGGAGACTGCAGAAGGACTTGGACAGGTTACGAAAGTGGAAAAAGAAGTGGCAGATGGAATACAATGCATCAAAGTGTGCGGTTATGCACTTAGGTAGAACATAGAACATAGAGTGGAAGAATAGACTCATGGACTGTTTTTGAAATGGGGAAATTCTTCAGAAACGAAAGTGCAAAGTGACTTGGAAACTCTACTTCAGGATTTTCTTAAGGCTAACATGCTAGTTCAGACAGAAGCCAAATGCAATGTCAGCATTCATTTCAGAAAGCACCTGGATACGAGAGCAGCGATGTATTGCTGAGGCTGTATAAGGCTCTGGTCAGACCACATTTGGAATATTGTGAGAAGTTTTGGGCTGTGTATCTACAGAAGGATGTGCTAGCCTTGGTGTCCAGAGGAGATTTACAAGAAAGATCCCAGGCTCATCGTATGAGGAGTGGATGAGGATTCTCAGTCTCGACTTGATGGAGCTTAAAAGAATAAAGGGGATCTCATTGAATACTGAGAGGTGTGGATGGAGAGGATGTGGAGAAGATGTTTCCTTTCGTCAGAGAGACTAGAACCCAAGGGCACAGCCTCAGAGTGAAGGGAAGACTCTTTAGAACTGAGTTGAGGAGGAATTTCTTCAGTCTGAGGGTGGTGAATCTGTGGAACTCATTGCTGAAGAGGACTATGGAGGCCAAGTCGTTGGGGCTCTTTAAGACAGTGATAGATAGGTTCTTGATTCAAAAGGGGATCAAAGGTTATGGGGAGAAGGCAGGAGAATTGGGTTGAGAAACACATCAGCGATAATCAAATCATGGAGCTGACTCGATGGGCTGAATGGCCTAAGTTTGCTCCGAGATCTTGGGGTCTAAGGGTAATTCGGTGTGAAAATCATTCCTGACCTTTACCCTAAGCTTATTCTCCTTTCCTGCCAGACAGGAGACTGAACAGCAAAAAAAGGGTGACTTAAGATTTTGTCAAGGTGA
>NW_025196505.1:0-4829 GCF_004010195.1 Chiloscyllium plagiosum
TATACGTGGACAGAGAAATAATATGTGGACATGACGCTGTAATGCGTGTGCTGACAGGAAACTGTGGGTAGGTTTAAAAGGATGGTTTTCAAATGGAAGGCTCGTGCGGTACCACAATGGTCGGTGTTTTGGCCGGAGGTATTCATAATGCATATCAACATTTGGTTGGGTAAATGAAATGCAGTGTTTCCAAGCTGCTAACGGCAGTAAGTGAGGTGAGTGGGTGAGGAGGATGTTTTAAAAAAAAAGCTCCAAGATGATTGAGACAAGTGACATTTGGGCAAATATGTGGCAGATGAAGAGCAGTATGGGTAGATGTGACGTAATGTACTTTAATGGGAACAAGAAAACAGCAGTCTTCCATTTGAAGACGGATTCCTTAAGAAATGTTGATCCATAAAGCCAACACTGCTCTTTTTTTTATTATTCATTTTCTTCTCGACAGATTTCCAAGGTCCATGCATGTCAGTGAGTTCTGGAGCTAGGTGTCAATATTGGGAATGGCATTCGCACACTGAAAAGTGGACATAGACTCACCAAGTGGGTAGCTGTAACATTTTAAATTATCTGGATCTCCTTGTACACCAGTCACTGAAAGCAATATTGCAGGAACAGAAAGCAGGTAGGAAGATAAATGGGATGTTGACCTTCGTTTCAGGGGATTTTAGTACATGTAAGGATGTCTTCCTGCAGATTTACAGCGACTTGGTGAAAGCTCATCTCGATCATTGTGCAGTTTTGGTCTCCTTGACGAACAAAGAACAAACTACTGATTGAGGAAATGCAACGAATGATGATCAGACTGACCTGTGGGTTCACAGGGTTATTGTATTTGCACACTTTGTGTCAAATGAGCGTGTATTCCTTGGGGTTTAGGATAAGGAGTGGAGATCTCAGTGAAATGTGCAGGACGAGATAGATTGGAAGAAGGGAAGATAATTCTGGAACGTATAAAACAATTCCCCACAGTATCAGGTTCAGGCAGGCCACTCTAAATTGAGATGAGAATAAATGTTGGCGCTCAGAGGCTGGTGAACCTGACGAATACTCTACTGCATAGAGAATTCCACTCTCCTGTGGAAGCCAAGGCACTGACTATACATAAGGATATCAAGACTCGAAGGTTATGGGGAGTGAGCAAGAGTATGGTGTGGAGAATGATGATCAGCCACTATGGCCAGCAAACCTGAAGGACTGAAGTGACTATTGCAGTTATTATTATGTTTGTTAAGTTCATAATAACATTATGGAGTTTGCACGTTGTTCGGAAGGTTGCAGTGAGAAGATATTCTGACATCAACTAGAATTGGGACGGTTCAATGTGTTGAACGGGTGTCGTCGTTTCCTGATGTTTCTATGCAGTCTGCGGGAAAGCTCTGTAAATGTTATCACAAGCTCTCAGATGTTAGGAAGGAGGTCTCTGAAGGGTCAACAGGAATGTATTTCCCATTCCATTCCCCTTTCCAATACCGAGGCTGTTGCCATGCGTTCTGCCCAGTTTTATCCTTGAAGATCTCGAAGCAGTTTCATAAAATTGAGTGCCTTGTTTTGCTGTTTCAGAGACCAATGAAGGGTTTATCACATTTCTGCTTGTCTGGAGTCACTTTGAGACCAGACCAGGAAATCAAGGGAGATTTGCTTCCTGAAAGTACATTGGGGAAGCTATTTGGGGTTGAAAATCTACATTTGCTTCAAGGTCACTATTACTGACACCAGATTTTAGATTTCGATATTGAATTAATTGTTTTAACTTCGACCAGCTGCCAGAGCATTGGTCTGGTCTGGATTAGTAATCCAGTGATATTTCCAAAACTGCAGCATTCCAAATTGAGTCGCATTGGAAACCACAGTGAACAGGTTATTTCTGTGCTGCTTGACAGCTCTGTCAAAAAGAATTTCCAACTATTTGACTATAGTGATGGGACTGAGGAGGTGTTATTTCGTCAGATTGTGCTTATTCTCCTTTTAGGAGACTGGTCCGAGCTAAGTCATTCCCTACATTGCCATGGAGATGTCAGAGTTGGAGCTGGAGCGAAACAGCTTCCCCCAGGGACACGGCGTGTTGCTCACCATAAGTCTTCAGTCCGATTACAGGAATGGTGTCAGAGCCCATTGCAATTTTCACATCTACTGTGTTTAGATATTTCCTCATGTCATGTGCAGCCAACCGAATTGATTGAAGATTAGCATCTGTGATTCTGTGAGCATCATGACGAACGTGAGGAGGATCATCCACACCACACCTCTGGCTGAGAATCGTGCAGACACTGCATCTTGTATTTAACACTGACGTAGAGCGCTGTCCCATTATTTAGAATGGAGATATTTGTGGAGTCCTCTCCTTCAGTGAGTTGTATAGTTCTCCATCACCATTTATGAATGAATGTGGCAGGAATCAGAACTTAGTTCTGATCTGTTCGTCTTGGGATCATTTTGCCCTCTCCATCAGATGTTAGTTCTGCTGTGCGGAATTCAAGCAGTCAAGAGCAGTTGCTTTGACGAGTAGTAATCAGTTTTAGGTACACATGGTTCTGACACTGACATGTTCACTCACACCTGTCACTGAACCATAGATCGGCTTGATGGTTATGATATACTGTGGGATTATCCCAGGCGAAACGTTACACATTGTGGTTGAATTCAATGCTAATTCTGCAGCTGAAGGGGTGTCTAGCATCTCATTAACGTCAGAAATACTCTTTCAATAAAGTTTGGAGAGCTAGATCATTGGCATGATTTACAGAGGATTATTCACTCGGAATTAATTGAGGACAACGAAGAATTAGTGATGAAAGAGGAGTGATAAAGTCATAAAGTATACCAACAGACGGTTTGGCCCAACTCGTCCATGATCACCAGGTTTCCGAAACTGAACAAATCATAGTTTCCTACGCTTGGAACATACTCCTCGAATCCTTTTTCATTCATATACTCATGCAATTGTCTTTTAATTGTTGTAATTGTGCTCGCCTTTCCCATATTCTCCGACAACTCGTTAGGTATTCACACCAACCTCTGTGAGAAAGAGCTGCATCTTAGAAAACGTTTATTACTTTTTCTCCTCTCACCTTAAACTATGCTCTCTGGTTTTGGATACCTCTTATTCATCCTATCCATGCTGCTCATAACCTTATAAACCTTGAAGTATTGACCCACGGCCTCCTAGTCTAAGGGAAAACTATCCCAGGCTATCTTTATATCTCAAAACCACCAGTCTCTGTCACAACATTTGAATAATTTTGCACCCTATCCAGGTTATGCCATCGTTCCCAAAGCAGAGCGACACAAACTGTACACAGTTTTCCAAATGCAAATTGACCATTGACTTGTACAGCTTCATCGTGATGTTCCAAAGCCTATATTCAATGCACTAACCAATAAAGGCAAACAATATAATGCCCTCTTCACTTTACAGTATATCTGCGACTCCACTTTCAAGGAACAATGTACCTGTGCCCATGGAACTTTCTGTCTGAAACAATGTACCTGTGCCCATGGAACTTTCTGTCTGACATCACTCCCTCGGAGCATACCTTTATTGGTGTCAATACTGCCCTGGTTCACCTTACAAAATGCCAAACCTCACAAGTATCTGTATAAAGCTCACGTGCTATTCCTTGGCCCATTGGCCAAGTTGATCTCACTTTAGTTGTCGTTTTTAACGACTTTCGTCATTGCCCACAATAGCAATAATTTTGGTGTCATCTACAAACTTAGTAACCAAACTTTCTATATTGTTTTCTACGTTATTTATAAAGATAACGACCAGCAGTAGGCCCAGAACCAATCCTTGCACCACTGCTCACAGACCTCCAGTTGGAACAACAAATCTCTCCCATCACCCTCTGTCTCCAATTGTCAAGCCAATTTTATATCTAATTGGCTGGATCTACCTGATCCCTGTGACTAATCCTTATTAAACAGGTTAC
This sequence comes from Chiloscyllium plagiosum, assembly GCF_004010195.1. Classification (NCBI taxonomy): domain Eukaryota; kingdom Metazoa; phylum Chordata; class Chondrichthyes; order Orectolobiformes; family Hemiscylliidae; genus Chiloscyllium; species Chiloscyllium plagiosum. The sequence goes on from NW_025196505.1 coordinate 3,930, forward strand.
CGTGTGGAACACTGTTGAGCCTCACTTCAGTCCACATAGACCATGTGTGCTGCTTTACCTTCATCTATCTCCTTGCTCAACACTTGAAAATTTTCAATCATATTTTTCTGACACGCTTGACCACACACGATGTCATGCTGACTCTCTGAGATCAGTCATTGCGTTTTGAATGCATTTAAATCCTGTCTTTCAGAATCTCCTCCAAGCGCATGTCTCCCCCTGACATCAGACTAATCGGTCTGTAGTTCTCTGGCTTTTCCTTATAGCCTTTTGAAAAATAATGTCAAAACCTTAGCTGTCTTCTAGTTCTGCAGCACCTAACCCGTGGCTGTCAATGATACAAACACCATCGGAAAGGATTGTGTGTGCCCTCCTTCAGAAACCAACGCTCACACCGTCTGACAGCATCTTTGCAGAGCAGTCAGGGTTAATGCTTTGGTTTCATTGACCGTTCCATACAAGTCTATGAATTGATAATAATATCTCAGCTTGCAGCCCCACATTTTTTTCTCGATATCCTCACAATGGCCGAAGATACACTTGATCAGGTTCTGGGTATTTATCCACTGTTATGCATTATTAGATCTCCTGCACATCCTCTTCTGTAATGTGTCTCCGTTTCAAAACAACTTTCTTGACAGTCCCGAGTGCCCTCGCTTCCATGCCTTTCTCCACAATAAATACTGACATGGAGTGGCACGGTGGCTCAGTGGTTTGTATTCCTGCTTCACATCCACGGGCAGCTTTCTCTGTGTAGTAAGCACATTCGCCCTGTCTCTGCGTGGATTTCCTCACACAGTCCGCCGATGCGGAGGTCAGGTGAATTTGCCATGCTAAATTGTCCACTGTATTAGGTGCATTAGTCAAAGGGAAATGGGTCTGGGTGGTTCTCTTTCGGAG
>NW_025196506.1:0-4829 GCF_004010195.1 Chiloscyllium plagiosum
CAAACCTCAAGAAACAACATCCAAAACTTTTGTGCTCTTGAAGGCAAATCCCTTCTCATTAAGACAAGAAACAAAATATCTTTAATGGGATGATGTTGATTTGAACATTGGGGAAGATCAGGGAAAAGGAGCATAGGGACACACACCCGGATGCCAGTCCCTTCGCGAAGCCTTGACTGGGCCTTGCAGTGGAGCTCTGACCATCTGCTCCAAACTTGTTCAGAGAAGCCCTAGAGTGGGGTGGGAGGAGGCCATTCAGACCATCACATCCACACTGACCCTCTGAAGAGCATCCCAGCCAGGCCCAACCCCTATCCTCTCACCTTGCACTCCCCAAAACCAATCCACTGAACCTACATATCTTTGGGCTGTGGGAGGAAACCAAAGCACCTGGAGTACCCCATGGAGAGAATGTGTAAACTCGACACAAACAGACATCCAAGGGAGGAATCAAAGCCAGGTCCCTGATGCTGTGAGGCAGCAGTGCTACCCAATGAGCCACCATGCCATCCCCAGGAGAATCTCAGCAGGTTTTCAGCCTTTGTGACTGTGCTGTCTCTTTCAGGTAATTCAGCCTTAATCCTGCAGATCCCCAAAAGACTTGCGTAAGGTCACATGGGACACCACATCCCATCAACTGAATGCAGACGTGGGGATGTTTGCAAAGTGGATTAAAGATTAACGACACACAAGGAAAAGTCAGACACCCCATATGGGACTTGAACCCACAATCCCTGGCTTAGGAGGCCAATGCCTTATCCATTAGGCCACTGGGGCTGCACAGTTAATGCAAAAATGGCAGCCTTTAAATACTGCACCCTGACCTCTCATTGTGTGTTTTTCTGAGTTTTATATTCTCACTGCACTCTGGGGATCCAAGATGGTGGTGATCTCGGACGACCATGTTGCAGAGCTCCGCACCACAGCACAAGCGGGAAGAATTTCTATCACGCCCAATCCGGACCATCGCAATATCCTGGGGCTCTGAAAAGGTTGTGGAGTCCCAGGACATTGTGAAAAATCAACTTACCTGCGTTTTCATCGTCCAGAGATGTTGAAGAAGGGAGGAGCAGTGTCTGAGGCCAGGCCCCCGGCCCAGCCTGCAGGATCCTTGGGCTCGAATGGCTACCAGGCCCTGGGGAAGGGGCTTGCGAAATCTCGCAAGATGTTGGGGAAGCAGATAGAGGAGAAGCTGGCCTTGATCTCTATCATGCTGCAGAAGCATGAACAGCAGCTGGGAGACCTGCAAAAGAGGACGGATGAGGTTGAACACAGAGTCACAGCGGTGGAAGCTGATACCAGTTCCTCTAAGGATAGGATCCAAGCATCGGCGGCTGAGGGGTGACCTTACAGAGGTTTATAATATCATGAGGAGCATGAATAGGGTAAACAGCCAAGGTCTTTTCCCTGGGGTGGGGGAGTCCAGAACTAGAGGGCTTAGGTTTAGAGTGAGAGGGAAAAGATATAAAAGAGACCTAAGGGGCAACCTTTTCAGGCAGAGGGTGGTGTGTGTGTGTGGAATGAGCTGCCAGAGGAAGTGGTGGAAGCTGGTACAATTACATTGTTTAAAAGGCATCTGGATGGGTATATGAATAGGCTGAGTAAATCCGTTGTCTAGCTCCTGGCAATGTGACCCCATTGGATGATGTGAACCCAGCTCATGAACCCATTGGCCAAAGCTACAGAACATTCTGGAAGGTCAGGGAAAAGAAGGCTATGAACACACACCTGGATGCCAGTCCCTTAGCAAAGCCTTGACTGGGATCTGCAGCAGAGCTCTGACCATCTGCTCCAAACTTGTTCATAAAAGCCCTAGTGTGAGGGGGACAAGCCATTCACCCCAGCAAGGCCACACTCAGCCTCTGAAGAGCATCCCAGCCAGGCCCAATCCCTATCCTCTCACCCCGCATTCCCCAAAACCAATCCACCGAACCTGCACATCTTTGGGCTGTGGGAGGAAAGCAGAGCACCTGGAGTACCCCATGGAGACCCCGAGAGAATGTGCAAATGCGCAGAACCAGCCCCGACAACCTCCTCCACAAGAGGCACAGGAAAGGCTCCACACACAGGGAATCCAGCTGGCCGCACAGGGGGCAGCCTTGGTGTACTCCTCTCCCAAAGCGAAGGGGTGCTGTCATGGAGCCGTTAACTTTTAAACTAATTGCACTTGGTCCACATCCACACAAGCATTTCCTGTCATGTACCTGTCCAAATGTCTTTCTCACAGAATCCATACAGTATGGAAACAGGCCATTTGGCCCAACAAGTCCACCCAGACTCACTCCCCTACATGTCCTCCTGCCAAATGCACCCAACCTTCACATCCCTGAACAGTCTGGGCAATTTTGCATGGCTAATTTACTTGTGGGAGGAAACTGGAGCATCTGGAGGAAACCCACACAGACATGGGGAGAAAGTGCAAAACCCACACAAACTGTCACCAGAGGCTGGAATTGAACCTCGGTCCCTGGTGCGATGAGGCAGCAGGGCTAACCACGGAGCCAACTTGGAAACTCTACACAAACAGTCACCCAAGGGAGGAATCAAAGCCAGGTCCCTGATGCTGTGAGGCAGCAGTGCTACCCACTGAGCCACCATGCCATCCCCAGGAGAATCTCAGCAGGTTTTCAGCCACTGTGACTGTGCTGTCTCTTTCAGGGAATTCAGCCTTAATCCTGCACATCCCCAAAAGGATTGTGTACGATCACATGGGACATCATATCCCATCAACTGAATGCAGACGTGGGGATGTTTGCAAAGTGCATTAAAGATTAACAACACACAAGGAAGAGTCAGACACCCCAGATGGGACTTGAACCCATAATCCCTGGCTGAGAAGGCCAATGCCTTATCCATTCGGCCACTGGGGCCACACAATTAAAACAAAAATGGCAGCCTTTAAATACTGCACCCTGACCTGTCATTGTGTGTTGAACACAGAGTCACAGCGGTAGAAGCTGATACAAGTTCCTCTAATGATAGGATCCAAGCATCGGAGGCTGAGGGATGACCTTACAGAGGTTTATAATATCATGAGGAGCATGAATAGGGTAAACAGCCAAGGTCTTTTCCCTGGGGTGGGCGAGTCCAGAACTAGAGGGCTTAGGTTTAGAGTGAGAGGGAAAAGATATAAAAGAGATCTAAGGGACAACTTTTTCAGGCAGAGGGTGGTGTGTGTGTGGAATGAGCTGCCAGAGGAAGTGGTGGAGGCTGGTACAATTACAACATTTAAATGGCATCTTGATGGGTATATGAATAGGAAAGGTTTGGAGGGGAAAGGCCGGGTGCTGGCAGGTGGGACTAGATTGGGTTGGGATATCTGTTCGGCATGGACGGGTTGGACCGAGGGTGTGTTTCTGTGCTGTACATCTCTATGACTCGATGACTGGAAGTGTCAGTCTGAGTAAATCTGTTGTCTAACTCCTGGCAATGTGACCCCATTGGATGATGTGAACCCAGCTCATGACCCCTTTGGCCAAAGCTACAGAACATTCTGGAAGATCAGGGAAAAGAAGGATATGAACACACACCTGGATGCCAGTCCCTTAGCAAAGCCTTGACTGGGATCTGCAGCAGAGCTCTGACCATCTGCTCCAAACTTGTTCATAAAAGCCCTCGAGTGAGGGGGCCAAGCCATTCACCCCAGCAAGGCCACACTCAGCCTCTGAAGAGCATCCCATCCAGGCCCAACCCCTATCCTCTCACCCTGCATTCCCCAAAACCAATCCACCGAACCTGCACATCTTTGGGCTGTGGGAGGAAAGCAGAGCACCTGGAGTACCCCATGGAGACCCTGAGAGAATGTGCAAATGCGCAAAACCAGCCCCGACAACCTCCTCCACAAGGGGCACAGGAAAGGCTCCACGCACACGGAATCCAGCTGGCCGCACAGGGGGCAGCCTTGGCATACTCCTCTCCCAAAGCGAAGGGGCACTGTCATGGAGCCGTTAACTTTAAAACTAATTGCACCTGCCTGCACTTGGTCCACATCCACACAAGCATTTCCTGTCATGTACCTGTCCAAATGTCTTTCTCATAGAATCCATACAGTGTGGAAACAGGCCATTTGGCCCAACAAGTCCACCCATACTCACTCCCCTACATGTCCTCCTGCCAAATGCACCCAACCTTCACATCCCTGAACAGTCTGGGCAATTTTGCATGGCTAATTTACTTGTGGGAGGAAACTGGAGCACCTGGAGGAAACCCACACAGACACGGGGAGAAAGTGCAAAACCCACACAAACTGTCACCAGAGGCTGGAATTGAACCTCGGTCCCTGATGCTATGAGGCAGCAGGGCTAACCATGGAGCCAACTGGGAAACACTTCACAAACTGTCACCCAAGGGAGGAATCAAAGCCAGGTCCCTGACACTGTGAGGCAGCAGTGCTACCCACTGAGCCACCATGCCATCCCCAGGAGAATCTCAGCAGGTTTTCAGCCATTGTGACTGCGCTGTCTCTTTCAGACAATTTCGCCCCAATCCTGCAGATTCCCGACAACTTTGTGCAAGATCATGTTGGACATCACTTCCCATCAACTGAATGCAGACATGGGGATTTTTATAATGTAGATTAGAAGTAAAGTTGACAAAGGGCAAGCTATGAAAAGTTAGCCACCCCAGCTGAGACTTGAACCCACCATCACTGGCTTAGGAGAGCAATACATTATCCATTAGGTCAGTGGGGCTACACGTTTACAGATAAACTGGCAGCCTTTACATACTGCACCCTGATGGCTCATATTGTGTTTTTCTCAGTTTTATACTCTGATTGTTTTTTACCCCTTCCATCACCTGCTAAAAAATTGGCTGCTTGATAAATCAAT
>NW_025196507.1:0-1723 GCF_004010195.1 Chiloscyllium plagiosum
CAAGTGGATAGGGTTATTAAGAAAGCATATGGAGGTTTGGCTTTCATTAAGGGGGATTGAGGTTAAGAGTTTCGATGTTTTGCTGCAGCTCTACAAGTCCCTGGTGAAACCACTCTTTGAATATTGTCTCTAGTTCTGGTCGCCCTACTATAGAAAAATGCAGAGGCTTCGGAGAAAGCGCAAAAAAGGTTTACCAGGATGCTGCCTGGACTGGAGGGCTTGCCTTATGAAGAAAGTTTGAATAAGCTCGGACTTTTCTCTCTGGGGAGAAGGAGAAAGAGAGGAGACCTGATCAAGGTATAGAAAATAATGTGTGGAATAGATACAATCAATAGGAAGAGACTTTTCCCCCGGACAGGATTGACTGGTATGAGAACTCATAGTTTGAAGATATGAGGAGGAAGGTATAAAGGAGATGTCAGAGGTAGGTTCTTTACGCAGAGAGTTGTGAATGCATGGAATCGGTTGCCAGCTGTGGTCATGGAAGCAGAATCATTGGGGACATTGGTGCGACTCCTGGACATGCACATGGATAGCAGTGAGTTGAGGAGTGCGTAGGTTAAGTTACTATATTTGACACTAGGATTAGATCTCGAGGGCCAAAGGGCCTGTTCTGTGTTGTACTTTTCTATGTTCTATGTTCTATGAGTGTGTACACTTGGTATATCTAAACGTAAGGTGTCAACCTGGTGAAGCTACGACTCAGAAATAGTTGCATGCCAGAAACCATAAGAAGCAACGGATAGACAAGGCTAATTGACTTTATCACTCACGGATCAGACATAATATCTGCAGTCCTGCCAGCTCCCATCATAAATGATGCGGGACAATATAATAAATCATTTCTTTCACATAAACGACGAGGCTGAGGGATACGAAATAGATCCTTTCGAAATTATGACAGGCATGGAAGTAATGGATAATGGAAGCCTTTTACACAGACCACAGGAGACATAGGTTTAAAGTGTTATCGAGCAGACCAGACCCAGATGTATGGTATGCAGATTAATTTTTCTTGTTTTATGATAGCCATACATTCTGAGAAACAGTGAAGAATATTGTGTTGCATTCTCTCCAGTACAAATCATACCTTACATAAGGCCATCAGTTTAATACAGTTTCACAGCTTTTGAACAGGTGCAGAAAAGGATCAACTCTATATGTGACAGGTCCATTAATAAGTTTGATAACAGCACGGAAGAAATTGTTCCTGAATCCATTGGTGCGTATTTTCAAACATGTGCATCTTCTGTCCAGTGGAAGAGGTTGGGAAAGAGCATTGCGGTAGTGGGAGGGGCCTTTGATTGTGTTGGCTGCATTCCTGAAGCAGTGGGAATTCAAGACTGAGTCAATGGAAGGAAATATGATTTGCGTGATGGATTGTGTTAGGTCCATGCATCTCTGCAATTTCTTGCAGTACGGCCAGAGCAGTTACCATACGAAACGTCTGGATAGAATGTTTTGTGCAGTGCAATATTAAAATTGATCAGAGTCATTACCAAAATGCTAAATTTTCTTCCCAGTCTGAGGTGGTAGATGCATTGATGTGCTTTCTTGGCTGTAGAGTTGACATGGATTGACTGATTGTTTGTGAAATTACTCGGAACTTGAAGCTGTCCATCACCTCCAAATCAGCACCAATGACAGAGACCAGTGTGTGTCCTTCAGTCCAATTCATGAAGTCAATGGCCAGTTCCCTTGTTTTGCTGACATTGAGGGAAAG
>NW_025196507.1:2702-4830 GCF_004010195.1 Chiloscyllium plagiosum
GTGGAGAGCATCGTCAACCACGTTTGAGGGGAAATTGCGGTCTTTGAAGAAGGAGGCCATCTGGGTTGTTCGGTATTGGAATTGGTCCATCTGGGAGCAGATGCGGAGGAAGTGAAGGAATTGAGAATATGGGATGGCGCTTTTACAGAGGGCTGGGTGGGAGGAGGTGTAATCTAGGTCGGTTTTGAGACCTACCCACTATCGTGCTGTCATTAGTAAATCTGTAAATGGAGATAGAGCTGAATTTGGCGGGACTGTCACGAGAGGGTAAGAAATATTGAAGGGGGCTGAGTACACAGCCTTGAAGGGCACCAGTATTGCGTGTTATTGAAGAGGAGGAGTTTCCAACTCTCCTCATTCATTGTGATCTGCAGGTCAGAAAGCTAAAGATCCAGTTCTCGATGTGAGGAAAGTCCTAGGACTCAGAAATGTCGATGAGTCTTATTGGCATTAGGGTCTTCAAGGCAGAGCTAAAGCCAATATACAGAAGTCTGATGTAGTTGTCCATGTTATCCAGATGTTCCAGAGATGAGTGAAGTGCCAGAGAGATGGGGTCTGCATGGATATATTACGATTGTGGCGAATTATCGAGGATCTCAGCAATCTGGGAGTTAATGTTTACCATTCCTAACCTCTTAAAGCACTTCATAGATGAGAACGGCCATGATTGTATTAAAAATCGATGCAAGTTCGAGGAGCCAAATTCCAGACTCATGCTCCTATTTCTTGTGTTCATTTGTTCTTTATAGCTCAGAGGGAAACATGTTAACGAATGGTCCTGGCAGACAATGAAGATCCATACACACAAATCCCATTTCTCGGCTATAAGCACATCGTCCTGAAGGTTTCAGCAATGCACGGTATTATTGAAATACCCCACAGGTAATATGAATGCTTATGATTGAAACATTCATCCGAGTATTGAGAGTGTGTGAGACTTTACGTTCTTCTGGGTGTATGGTAGCCGACTGTAAAATGAACCTCAGCAGGAACTGCAAAGAGGAGGGTATCAGAGTAAGGAGCACAAGCAGTCCAAGAGCTGCAAATGTTGTTAGGAAGAGGGCAACCTGCACAAGAACTAACCAAGACAGGGGAGGGGGAGCCTGGGAGTGAGGGTGTCAATCCAATATTACCAGAAGTGTTAACGTGATCTTATTAATTGGATCTTATTAATTGATTCGACATCATTGACCCCGGCTTGGACACAAATCGGTAGAGTTAAAGTGATGACGTCACCAACGAATGAATTAAAATTTAATGAAGAAATTTATCTGACTCTCTATGTCAGTTTGTCTCTTTTTTTAAAGTGATAAAATACCGCCCTCTGCTGGCCTCCCAGTGTCACTGTACAAGCAGCAGATTTTCTTTTTATCTCTCTGAGACACTTTGCTCCTGTCCCTGTGCATTCTATTATTTCTGACAGTCTCACAATGCCCTGAATGACGCAAAGGCGCAAGCGGCTGCGCAGTGGCGTCACAAAAAGAATGGCCACAACCAGCGGGAAAAGTCTGACACCGAGGAAGTGAGAGGAGGCAACAGGTGACTCGTGCCAGGGCCGTGAGGTGAGGGAGAGCGATCCCCTCTGGCCGCAACGAGAGGAACCACGAGAGGAACTTTCTGAATGAAAGCAACTAGATATTTTTGGAGAACTATATCGTTTATTCTCATTTCATCATTCCATAACAATGCCGCACCCACCCCCTGAAATACTTCAATACTATAGTACAGGAAATGTATAAATGTTAGGAACCACAGAACGATGAAAAGGTTTAACATTGTTGCTTGGACAGAATTTCAGCATTGGTCCTGTTTTCTGCCTCGCTCCATTTTCAAATCGAGAAGTTACATTTGTTGCTTCCAAGTTTAAATGAACCTTCTCTGAATTTAATGAAGGAAAACAAAAGAAGTGGGAGAGCAATAGTGATAAGGGGATCGCATTTTTCGGACATCAGGCAGATGTCTGTGACAGTGCAGATGCGACACCAGGTAGCACGCTGCCTCCCTGAGTCTGGGATGTCACTGAGTGGCTGAATGACAGTCTGAAAAGGATACGAGCAAATATAAGATGTGGCAATCGTTGGAGCTTTGAAAACAGTGTATAGGAAGCTGTGAGATCAATTGACAACAC
>NW_025196508.1:0-1962 GCF_004010195.1 Chiloscyllium plagiosum
TGACCTTTGAGAAACCACATGGGGATCTCACCATAGGGGAGCAGTGAAGTGGCTAGCTTTAAAGTGTAACCTTACTGTGGTTTTTGGTAAAGCTACAACAGTGAGTACAATGGGTACTTTTTGATTATATGTTTTTATTGAGATCTCTCTCTTCAATAAACTTTAAAGATATAAAACATAGGTACTAAGTTATCCTTTTTTGAGCGGTGTGGCAAGGCTATTTTCTGTGTCTGTCGATTAAGGTGTAAAGATGGCCTTTAGTAGAGTGATGTGCTCTTCCTGTTGGATTTGGGAGATTGGGGAGAGTTTCCAAGTTACTGATGATTACATCCGCAGGAAGTGTGTTGTTTGCGAATTCTATCGGATTGCATGGATTGGTGAGAGTGGCAGGTTGAGGAAATGAGGAACTTACAGGAGCTAGGGGTGTGGGGGATGGCAGTTTCAGGAAGGGAGAAAAACTGCACAGTCAGGTAGATGGGTTAACTCCAGGAAAGGTAGGCAGGTAGTGCAGGAGTCTCCTGTGGCTATTCCCATTTCAAACAAGTATGTTGTTTTGGAAAATGTAGGAGGTGGTGGGCTCTCAGGGAAATGTAGCCCCAAGTTTTTAGTAGTGAGACTGGCTCTAATGTAACAAGGCGGCATGTCTCCTTCAAAGTGATTGCTTGTAACTGAGAAGATTGATGTGGGCAGAGTGGTGGATGTGATCCAAATGGACTTCAGTAAGGCATTCAACAAGGTTCCACATTGTCGACTGGTTTGCAAGGTTAGATCACATGGAATACAGAGAGAACTGGCCATTTGGATATAGAACTGGCTCAAAGGTAGAAGACAGAGGGTGGTGGTGGAGGGTTGCTTTTCAGACTGGAGGCTTGTGACCAGTGGAGTGCCACAAAGATCAGTGTCTGGGTTCATTGATTTTTATCATTTATATAAATGGTTTGGATGTGAACACAGGAAGTATTGTTGGTATGTTTGCAGATGACATCAAAATTGTAGGTGTTGCAGACAGCAAAGAAGGTTATCTCAGAGTACTACAGGATCTTGGCGAGATGGGGCAGTGGACGAAGAGTGGCAAATAGAGGTTCATTTAAATAAATGCGAGGTGCTGTATTTTGGAAAGGCAAATCAGGCAGGACTTATGCACTTAATGGTAAGGTCCTAGGGAGTATTGCTGAACAAAGAGACCTTAAAGTGCAGGTTCACAGTTCCTTGAAAGTGGAGTTGCAGGCAGTTAGGAGAGTGAAGAAGGCATTTAATATGCTTTCCTTTATTGGTAAGAGCATTGAGTATAGGAGTTGGGAAGTCATGTTGTACAGAACATTGGCTAGGCCACTTTTGGAAGATTTTGTGCAATTCAGGTCTCAAGGAAGGATGTTGTGAAATGTGAAATGGTGTAGAAAAGATTCACAAGGATGTTGCCAGGGTTGGAGGGTTTGAGTTGTCGGGAGAGGCTGAATAGGCTAGGACTGTTTTCCCTGGAGTGTCGGAGGCTGAGGGGTGACCTCATAGAGGTTTATAAAATCATGAGGGGTATGGATCAGGTAAATAGACAAGATCTTTTCGCTGGGGTGGGGGAGCCCAGAACCAGAGACCTTAAGTTTAGGGTGAGAGGGGAAAGGTATACTGGATGCGGAAAGGGGCAACATTTTCATGTAAAGGGTGGTACATGTATGGAATGTGCTGCCAGAGGAAGTGGTGGAGACTGATATGGTTACAACATTTAAAATTCATCTGGATATGTGTATGAATAGGAAGGGTTTAGAGGGATATGGGCCAAGTGCTGGCAAAAGGCACTAGATTAATTTAGAATATCTGGTTGCCATAGATGAATTGGATCGAATGGTCTATTTCCATGCTGTACACCTCTATGACTATAACTCATCTAAAAGCTGCAATTTTGACTTCCTGCTTCCTGATTAATCTTAAGTCTTCCCAATTCTGACAAAACCCAGCAGGTCGGGC
>NW_025196508.1:2350-4830 GCF_004010195.1 Chiloscyllium plagiosum
TCTATTTTAAAATAAAGCAAAGAACTGCAGCATTGCTGGCAATCAGAAAATGGTTGGGAAGTTGCTGGAAAGACCCAGGAGGTCTGGTAGTCTCTGAGGAGAGAAAGTTTCAGGTCCAATGGCCCTCCTTCAGCACTGACAAAATTAACCTGGCCTGGCACTGAACGTGTTGTCACCGTAATGAGTTTTCTGAACTCATTTAGAATGAAGTGAGGCATTTTATAGAATCACAGAAAGATTCCCCGAAGTGGAATCATTCTCCCAGACTCTTGATATGGAGAGGGAGTGGGTGGGGTCGGGGTATGGGGGGGGGAGGTGGGGTAATGCTTTCAAGAGATGTGATTCCCTCAGCTTCCCACATGAAGGAAAATGATGCAAGTGACATCAACCTGGGGGAGCCGGGTTCAAATCCTGCTGTGGTGGATGGCGGAATTTCAATTCGCTTTAACAATACAAATCTGGATTTAAGAGTATAATGATGAATATAATTGGCAAGAAAAGCCCAGCTGGTCCACTAATTTGGAGGAAATCTGCTGTCCTTACTTGGTCTGACCTGTATCTGAGTTTTGGAATCCATATGTAACAGATGATAGCTGATAGGTCACCCATTCTGGATGAGAGCTAAAGCATTCAAACTAAAGCTGTAAATTTGGAGGGTTTATGGGTTGGGGTAGGGGCACTGAGGAGAGGAGAGGAAGTGCGGTGTTGCCATGACAATCTCCTATCTCCCATGGAGCATCACTGAAGGCAAGTAGTTGCTGCACTGACCGTGGAGGAGCGATCACTGGATCCTACAAAGGCCTTATCCTTATGTTCTTGTTCCAATCCAGCTGTACAATGCTTACCCATCTCTGGGATTTCTGATTCCGAGCCGCAGGAAGATTATTCAAAATCTCGTGAAGGTGCATGAAATCTTTGAAGGTTTCTTCAAAGCTGCCAAAGAGACGTTGAGTGAGAACAGCATCCAGACACTCAGCGAGGCCTTAATTCTGAGGCATCAGCAGGTACAGAGACACACCTCTTCAGCAGTAAAGGGATTCTCCCCAGATTTCAGACTCCATACCAGGACTTTGTGGGTTGTGATGGAGGAAGATTCTGTGTTAAACATCTGTTAATATGTCGCTCAGTGCTGCCCCTAGTCTCTGGATGGAGCTACGAATGTGTAGCTTCTAACACTCACTGTATCTGATTATTTATCTCATCGTAGTGCTCATGACATCATGTGGATGCTTAATGTGTCCAGAATATAGCATTGATGGTGTGTGAGCTTCAATCTTGCAAAAGTCAACACGGAAAGTCTCATGAGTAAGATAACTGAGGAGAGGTCTGTCCTTACTTTACACATTATTTTCCCCGAATAATGCCCTTGAAATTACACCTGGATCTGTTGTTCAGTGCTTCGGAGACACACTATTCTCATTTTGAGACTCCTTTGGCTTTGTGTCTGTGTCAGGAATTCCAGTCACTCAGCATCATATTGCACTAGAGTGTTCCTTGTTGCCTGTCTGACTGCACTTGTCCCTGACCCACCCTGCTCCTGAAATCAGTCTCTCCTTACTTATCCAGTCAAGCCCATTCATGATTTCCAACGGCTCTCTCGAATCTCCCCTTGAGCTTCTCCCCTTCAGTAAATCTGTCCTGCACCCACGCCCCAGCATTGACATTTTCCCAAAAGTGTGACACCAGAACTGGATGCAATATTCCAGCTGAGGCCTCACCAGATTTTTATATATATTTGTGTATAAAACAGAACGATGTGGGTTAACTTCCTGATGTACGTACTCTGACCTACAAAAGCTGTAAAGTTACTTTAAAGGACTTCTCGACCTGTCCCTCCACCTTCAAATTGGTGAAGTCTATTGCCTCCCCAAAGCCTGACCATGAGTGAGTGTATTTCTCCTCCCTCACTTCCCATTTCCCTGCATTGTATTCCATCTGCCAAGTCTGTCATTGTCATCGTGACGTTCATGACCAGAGGCTGGAAGGATCACTATCCTCGGGCACACAGACCCCTGTCCAGACATTTATGGAGCTGAATATTTTCCTGAAGGAGGCGACACACTCTCCTTTGTTTCATTTTGTCTTGAAGGAGCTGGGAGGTGAAGATTTAGAGAGTAAGAAAAAGGATATCGTGGTTACAATCACTGACCTGTTTGGTGCTGGCACAGAAACCACCTCCACTACCATCTGCTGGGGACTTCTTCTGATGGTAAACTACCCAGAAATCCAGAGTAAGGAATCCTTCACTCTGTGTTTGTTAGTTTGGTGGTTGTGTCTAAATGGCATCTGATTCTAATCTAATATTATTACTTGTATAGTTGTATCTTGTTGCTTGTAATGTATATAAATGGTTGGGAGGGGAATTCAGACATGGCCTGATGGATAGGTTTGTGGATGACACAAAGTTCAGTGGTGCTGTGGATGGTAAGGAGGATTGTCAGAGGATTCAGCAGGATAGAGATTGGTTGGAGAGTTGGGTG
>NW_025196509.1:0-4832 GCF_004010195.1 Chiloscyllium plagiosum
TTCTAACGGATGTGGAAGGATCCCTTGGGGCCTAGGATGGAGATGAGTGAAGTGGTGTGGGCGCTGGTTTTACCCTTCCTGCAGTGGCCGGGAAAGATGCCAGTAGTGGGGTGTGGGATTATTGGGGGTTGTAGACCTGACGAGGGATGTGTAGAGGGAATAGTCTTTTCAGAATGCTGATAGGGGTGTGGAGGGAAATATATATCTGATGGTGGAGTGTGTTTGGAGATGGCAGAAGTGGTGGAGTTTGATGTGTTTTATGCAGAGGTTGGTGAGGTGAAAGTTGAGGACCATGGAGCTCTGTCCTTGTTGCGGGAGCGGTGGAGTTTGAGGGCGGTGGTGAGTGAAGTGGAGGAGATGCACTGGAAGGGGGGAGGTAATTTGCGATTATGGAAGAAGGAGACCAACTGGGACTTTCTGAAGTGGAATTGGTCACCCTGGGAAAAGGTGTGGTAGAGACGGAGGAATTGGGAACCAGGGATAGCGATTTTACACGAGGTGGGGTGGGAGGAGGTGTAGTATTGGTAGCTGTGGGAGTTGGTGGGCTTGTAGTATATGTCTGTCAAGAGTCATTCGCTGGAGACGGTGATGGACAGGTCCGAGAAGGGGAGGGAATTTGCCAAGAAGATCCAGGTGAATTTGAGGTCAGGGTGAAAGGTGCTTGTAACGTTGGTGAACTGTTCAACCTCCTCGTGGGAGCACAAAGTGGCACCAATGCTTTCATCAATGTAGCGGAGGAACAAGTCGAGTGAGGTGCCAATGTAACTGCGAAAGATGGATAATTCACACATCTGACAAACAGGCGGGCACCGCTAGGTCACATGCAGGTGCCCATGGCTACCCCTTTGGTTTGGAGGAAGTGGGATTATTGGACAGAAACGTTGTTGAGGGTGGGGACCAGTTCAAACAGGTGGATGAGGGTGTCGGTGGAAGGGTACTAGTTGGGCTGGGGTGAGATGAAGAAACAGAAGGCGTAGAGACTTTTGTCATGGCAGATGGATGTGTACAGGGACTAGATGTCCAACGTGAAAATGACGCATTGTGGGCCAGGAAAACAAATGTCTTCGAGGAGATGAAGTGCACAGGTGGTGTAACAAGCGTAGGGGGCATTTCCTGGACTGGGGAGACAGGAAGGTGTTGAGGTAGGAAGAGATGAGTTGGGTCAGACAGACGCAGAATGAGACAACAGGTCTTAGGAAGGAGGTAGAATCAGGGAGTGCGCGGTTCAAGGACAATGAGGTTGGAGGATGTGGGCGGGAGATTCCTCAGATGGATATAGTTCAATAATCGCTGGGATGGTGATCACTGCACCATTCAAGTGGATCTAGTGCAGGGATCCAGTATGATGGCTGGGGGATCTAGTCCAATCTTCACTGGGATCAAGACCAGCGAGGGGAGGGATCCAGTTTGACTAGTGCAGTGATTAAGTGGATCTAGTGCAGGGATCCAGTACAATGACTGGGGGATCTAGTTAAATGATAACTGGGATTATGTCCAGTGAGTGAAGGGATCCAGTTTGATTGGTGCAATGATCAAGTGGACCTTGCGCAGAGATCCAGTATGATGACTGGAGTGATCTAGTTCAAAGATATCTGAGATCAAGACCAGTGAGGAAGGGATCCGGTTGGACTGGTGCAGTGATCAAGTGGATCTTGCACAGGGATCCAGTACAATGACTGGTGGATCTAGTTCAATGATCGCTGGGATCATGTCCAGTGAGGGAGGGATCCAGTTGGATCTGTGCAGTGATCAGGTGGATCTTGCACAGAGATCCAGTACAATGACTGGGGGATCTAGTTCAATGATCGCTGGGATCATGTCCAGTGAGGGAAGGATCCAGTTGGACCAGTGCAGTGATCAAGTGGATCTAGCGCAGGGATCCAGTATGATGACGGGAGCGATCTAGTTCAATGATCGCTGGGATCATGTCCAGTGAGGGAAGGATCCAGTTGGACCGGTGCAATGATCAAGTGGACCTAGTGCAGGGATCCAGTACAATGACTGGAGTGATCTAGTTCAATGATCGCTGGGATCAAGTCCAGCGATGGAGTGAGCCAGTTGGACCGGTGCAGTGATCAAGTGGATCTAGTGCAGGGATCCAGTACAATGACTGGAGTGATCTAGTTCAATGCTCACTGGGATCATGTCCAGTGAGGGAAGGATCCAGTTGGACTGGTGCAGCGATCAAGTGGATCGTGTTGAAGGATCCACTAGGATGACTGGAGGGATCTACACCAATGATCGCTGGGATCAAGTCCAGCGAGGTAGTGATCCAGTTGGACCGGTGCAGTGATCAGGTGGATCTAGTGCAGATATCCAGTATGATGACTGCAGTGATCTAGTTCAAAGATTTCTGAGATCAAGTCCAGTGAGGAAGGGATCCAGTTGGATTAGGGCAGTGATCAGGTGGATCTTGCACAGGGATCCAGTACAATGATTGGGGGATCTAGTTCGATGATCGCTGGGATCATGTCCAGTGAGGGAAGGATCCAGTTTGATTGGTGCAGTGATCAAGTGGATCTTGCACAGGGATCCAGTACGATGACCGAAGGGATCTTGTCCAATGATTGCTGGGATCATGTTCAGCGAGGGAAGGTATCCAGTTGGACTGGTGCAATGATCAAGTGGACCTAGTGCAGGGATCCAGTACAATGACTGGAGTGATCTAGTTCAATGATCGCTGGGATCAAGTCCAGCGAGGGAGTGATCCAGTTGGACCGGTGCAGTGATCAAGTGGATCTAGCGCAGGGATCCTGCACAATGACTGGGGGTCTAGTTCAATGATCGCTGGGATCATGTCCAGTGAGTGAGGGATCCAGTTGGACCGGTGCAGTGATCAAGTGGATCTAGCGCAGGGACCCAGTATGATGACTGGAGTGATCTAGTTCAAAGATTGCTGGGATCAGGTCCAGTGAGGGAAGGGATCCAGTTGGACTGGTGCAGTGATCAAGTGGATCTAGCGCAGGGATCCAGTATGATGACGGGAGCGATCTAGTTCAATGATCGCTGGGATCATGTCCAGTGAGGGAAGGATCCAGTTGGACCGGTGCAGCGATCAAGTGGATTGTGTGCAAGGATCCACTAGGATGACTGGAGGGATCTACGCCAATGATTGCTGGGATCAAGTCCAGCGAGGGAGTGATCCAGTTGGACCGGTGCAGTGATCAGGTGGATCTAGTGCAGATATCCAGTATGATGACTGGAGTGATCTAGTTCAAAGATTTCTGAGATCAAGTCCAGTGAGGAAGGGATCCAGTTGGATTAGGGCAGTGATCAGGTGGATCTTGCACAGGGATCCAGTACAATGATTGGGGGATCTAGTTCAATGATCGCTGGGATCATGTCCAGTGAGGGAAGGATCCAGTTTGATTGGTGCAGTGATCAAGTGGATCTTGCACAGGGATCCAGTATGATGACCGAAGGGATCTTGTCCAATGATTGCTGGGATCATGTTCAGCGAGGGAAGGTATCCAGTTGGACCGGTGCAGTGATCAAGTGGATCTAGCGCAGGGACCCAGTATGATGACTGGAGTGATCTAGTTCAAAGATTGCTGGGATCAGGTCCAGTGAGGGAAGGGATCCAGTTGGACTGGTGCAGTGATCAAGTGGATCTAGTGCAGGGATCCAGGACAATGACTGGGGGATCTAGTACAATGATAGCTGGGATCATGTCCAGTGAGGGAAGGATCCAGTTGGACCGGTGCAGCGATCAAGTGGATCTTGCACACGGATCCAGTACAATGATCGCTGGGATCATGTTCAGCGAGGGAGTGATCCAGTTGGATGGGTGCAGTGCTCAGGGGGATCTAGTGCAGGTATCCAGTATGATGATTGGGGGATCTAGTTCAAAGATTGCTGAGAAAAAGTCCAGTGAGGGAAGGGATACCAGTTGGGCTGGTGCAATGATCAAGTGGATCTAGCGTAGTGATCGTGTACAATGACTGGGAATCTAGTTCAATGATCGCTGGGATCATGTCCAGTGAGGGAAGGATCCAGTTGGACCGGTGCAGTGATCAAGTGGATCTAGTGCAGGGATCCACTAGGATGACTGGAGGGATCTACTCCAAAGATCGCTGGGATTAAGTCCAGCGAGGGAGTGATCCAGTTGGACCGGTGCAGTGATTAGGAGGATCTAGTGCAGATATCCAGTATGATGACTGGAGTGATCTAGTTCAAAGATTTCTGAGATCAATCCAGTGAGGAAGGTATCCAGTTTGATTGGTGCAGTGATCAAGTGGATCCAGTGCAGGGATCCAGTATGATGACTGGAGTGATCTAGTTCAAAGATTGCTGGGATCAAGTCCAGTGAGGGAAGGGATTCAGTTGGGCTGGTGTAGTGATCAAGTGGATCTAGTGCAGGGAGCCAGTACAATGACTGGGGGATCTTGTACAATGATAGCTGGGATCATGCCCAGTGAGTGAGGGATCCAGTTGGACCGGGGCAGCGATCAAGTGGATCTAGCACAGGGATCCAGTATGATGACGGGAGTGATCTAGTTCAAAGATTGCTGGGATCAGGTCCAGTGAGGGAAGGGATCCAGTTGGACTGGTACAGTGATCAAGTGGATCTAGTGCAGGGATCCAGAACAATGACAGGGGGTTCTAGTACAATGATCGCTGGGATCAAGTCCAGCGAGGGAGTGATCCAGTTGGACCGGTGCAGTGACCAAGTGGATCTAGCGCAGGGATCCAGTATGATGACTGGAGTGATCTAGTTCAAAGATTGCTGGGTTCAAGTCCAGTGAGGGAAGGGATCCAGTTGGATTGGTGTAGTGATCAAGTGGGTCTAGCGCAGGGACCCAGTATGATGACTGGAATGATCTAGTTCAAAG
>NW_025196510.1:0-1008 GCF_004010195.1 Chiloscyllium plagiosum
ATGGTGAGGTCCCGCAGACAGTAAACGAATGACAAGACATATCTGTTTTGTTGGCACTCGTTGAATAGCAAGCAGGATACCCGAGGGAATCTCTTCAGAATGGGATCTTGTCGAACCCCCTGAGGTGGGGGTGGGGGTGGTCAGGGTGTGGTGGTGGTGGAGTGTTAAATGGTGGAGCCAGAGACTGTGCAACTTTCAACAGTGCACCTTGGTCTCAGCCTGGATTCTGTGCTCTCATTTCTGAGGTGGCTTTCAACCCGATGACCATTTTGACGATGAGGCAGGAGCATTGCCCATGGAGCCACGGTCAGTAACAATGTAAACTGTGCGGCTCTGAAAGCCTGAGTCTGCATCTCAGCTCAGACGATATCAGCTCATTCATCAAATCTGTTTCTGCCCCTCTGCAGGCTGACCAGGCTGTCGGTGCCTTTCCAACACTCCCACGTTTCCTCCTGTGTCACAGCTCATTCTCCTGAGGGATAGATGTGCTTGGAATCGAGAAGTGTGGGGCTAGGAAAGCACAGCAGGTCAGGCAGTTGTGCTCAGGCTGGGGACATGACCTTGTCCCTCTGTCAGATCCTCTTCGAGAAACTCATGGCTCACCACCACCGCTCAACAGTTAGGGAACGGCAACAAGCAAGGATGGAGATGGGGACGCGAAGCCTCAAGTGCTGTTCTCTGCAGTTTGGGGGCACGCTTTGGTGGCTGTTTGTTAGATCTTTGAGTATAATTCATTTTTTGCTGATGCCAGTGATAATCCAAAGGACACTCCACCCTTCAGTCTGACAAACCAGGCTCACCCATGTCATGGCTCTGTTTCTGGCCGAGGCTCCAGTCTTTCAAAGAGATGAATTCAAGCCTCACCAGTTTGTTCATTTGAATTGGATGCCATTTATTTTGATTTCTCCTGGGATGGGGCGGGCGTTGACGTGTCGGTTATTTGTTGCCCTTCCCGAATTGTCCTGGAGATGGCGATGGTGAACCATGTAATATCTGGGAAGCAACTGA
>NW_025196510.1:1454-3315 GCF_004010195.1 Chiloscyllium plagiosum
ATGTTTCCTCCATTGAACACTTTCCAACACACTCTCTCCATCTTGCTTTAAGCCTTTTTGACTCTTGGACATTCCCCCTACACTCTCACTCCGTCCCAGTCCCAGAGGAATTGATGGCCTGAGTTCATGACCCCGCACTGTGTGAGGATTGGTGTGAAGTGAGGCCAGCGTGTTGGAGCTTGGGCCCCTGCCTCAGGCCCAGGTGGAGGGGCCTGTTCAACAATCTGCACATTGTCCTTTTTCTCTTTCTGACCGTATTGGATCAAGTTGCAGTACTGAGCTGGCAACAAGATGTCTTGTCTAAAATGTTCCCAGCATTAAATACAGAACTGGCTTAGTCACAGGAGACAGAGGGCAGTGATGGAAGGATAGTTTTCAGAATAGAGGGTGGAGATTCATGATGTTCCACAGGGTTCAGTGGTGTTCTACATAGATGAATTGGAGGAGGGCACAGCTAGTCTAATTAGTAAGTTTACGGTTAACACAAAGATTGGTAGAGTTGTGGAGAAGGAGAAGGTTTGTCAGAGGATACCGCAGTATATCGATCAGTTGGCTGCTTGGACAGAAAAAATGGCAGATGCAGCTTAATCCAGACAAATGTGAGGTGATGCATTTTGAAAGGTGATGTACAGGTGGGAATTATACCGTGAATGGCAGAATCCTCTGGAGTATTGATATGCAGAGAAATCTGGGTGTGCATGTTCACAGATCACTGAAGGTGGCAGCACAGGGAGGCAAGGCAGTAAAAAAGGCTGATGGCCTGCTTGCCTTCATTGGAAGGGACACTGAGTATAAAGATTGACAAGTTATTCTGTAGTTTTATCGAACATTAGTTAGGCCACACTTGGAATATTGCACACAGTTCCGGTCAGCACTCTACCAGAAGGATGTGGGTATTTTGAAGATGGTGCAGAAAATGTTTACCGGGGTATTGTCTGGTATGGGGGATTGTAGTGCTGAAGAAAAGTTGGATAGACTGTTTTTTTTTCATTGGAATACGGGAAAATGAGGTGTGTCCTGATAGAAGATTACAGAGTTGTGAACGGCATTGGTAGCATGGAAAATATAAGGATTTTTTTCAGGGTGTATGTGTCACTTACTCAGGGACAGAGGTTCAAGGGGCGGGGGAATTTAAAAGAGATGTGTGATGTAAGTATTTTACACAAAGGGAGTTGAGTATCTGGAACACATTGCCAGAGGAGGGGGTGGAAGCAGACACAATAGAAGTATTCAAGAAATATCTGCACTAATGCATGAATAGGAAGGGAATAGAGGGATATGAATCCTGTAGGTGAAGACAGTTTCAGTGTGGAAGGGCAAAAATGTGTCAGCACAGGCTTGTAGGGCCGAAGGGCCTGTTCCTGTGCTGTATTGTTCCTTGTTCTTTGATCCCTGCTGTTGAATTGGATTCTCGGGAGCCAGCTCCGTATGAAGAGCCTGTTCTCATTCTTTTGCTGGAGTTCATGGGGCAGCTGCTGCTTCCTTGCTACGTCACTGATCAAACCAACAATGCGGAAAGCCTCTTGATATTTTAAATACACTGTCTGCAGGAAAATGTTTGGCCGATGTTTTAATATTGTTTAATAAGATAATGACGTCAACACACCAGTGTTGTTTACGGCTCAGAACATTTACCATCATGATCCAAGATTTAAATGCACCATCTCTCACTCGTGATAATACAGTTTTCAATGTTTCTCTCCCCTGACGTGTTATGAAGAGGTTTGCAAACATGTTTTGATGAGGACAGTGCATCTTCAACACCGTATGATGGAGTGGGTGTCTGTTTGAATTCTTACTTGTGATAATACAGTTTTAAATGTGTCAGTGTTACTTTCCCCACTCTCTGGGGGATGTCGCT
>NW_025196510.1:3525-4832 GCF_004010195.1 Chiloscyllium plagiosum
CCCATTTCAGTCTGTATCCCATCAATCAGGATCCCTAATAGGCAAAGGCTGTATTCAAATAATCTCACTGACTGTGGAGACCTGGCGAGGTTGGGAACAATCAGAAGAATCAGTCACACCATTTGCATTCTGCACAGGGCTCGGGATTGTGCTCGGGTCTGGGACTGAGGAGCAAGAGCAAGGCCTGTAATCTCTGGTCTCTGTCCCTGATTTGTGGGTCCTCTCTGATGGAGACCATTGTGAAAGCCGTAGTCAACATCGCCACCTACTGACCTGGAGAAGCAAGAACATGCAGTGCTTGTGGGAATAACCTGAATGTGATCAGAGGACAAGGTCAAACATCATACGACACCAGGTTATAGTCCAACAGGTTTATTAGAAAATACAATCTTTCGGAGCCTTGCCCCTTCTTTCAGGTGCTCAGAGGAGCAAACAAGGTGAATTTAATCAACAGAGAAAACAAACTCTGCTATTCATTTCCTTCTCGGTTGTCTCTGTTCTCCTCAATGACATGAACAAGAGAAAAGGCAAGAATAAAGAATATAAGGACACCACACCAGTGACCTCCGAGTATGTGAACAATATTTGGTGAGAATATTTTCCTGCTTTTTCAATGTTTGGTATCAATTCAAAGCAGAAAGAGTCTTTCTCTCTCCTTCCCTCCTTGAAATGTTTACTGAGATGATCAAACCAAGCAACAGTTCATGTGATGGGTTGAGGGGATTGTCTAATGATCGAGGGAGGGGACTGGGTCAGGATTCCCTGGAATTTAGAAGGTTGGGAGGAGATTTCACTGAAACATTTTAAATTCTCCAGGACCCTGACAGGGTAGATTTTGGAAGGATGTGCCTCTGCCTGGGTTTGGAGATGCCGGTGTTGGACTGGGGTGTACAAATTTACAAATCACACAACACCAGGTTATAATCCAACAGGTTTAATTGGAAGCACTAGCTTTCGGAGTGCCTCTCCTTCCTCAGGTGAAGGTTGATGAAGGAGCAGCACTCAAAAAGCTAGTGCTTCCAATTAAACCTGTTGGACTATAACCTGGTGTTGTGTGATTTTTAACTTTGTCCCCCCTACCTGGGGATTCTAAAGCAGAGTCGCAGTCTGGGAATAAGGGATGAGGCATTTAGATCAAAGATGAGGAATGGGTAGCACAGTGACTAGCACCACTGTCTTACAGCACCAGGGAGCTGGCTTCGATTCCACCCTGAGGTGATTTTCTTTGTGGAGTTTGCTTGTTCTCTCCATGTCTGAGTGGGTTTCCTCCAGGCGCGCTAGTCTCCATTCTCAGTCCAAGGATATGC
>NW_025196511.1:0-1058 GCF_004010195.1 Chiloscyllium plagiosum
GAAGTGAGGACAAGGGGGGGTCAATCTTTGTTCGGGGAAGGAGGGGACGGAGTAAGGGGAGAAGCAAGGGAGATGGGACAGCCACACCTGAAGAATAGGTCCATCAGAGTTAGAGGATTTCTCGTTTGAGAGAAAAGGTGATAATGTATGAAGCTTCCCACTGGAATGTTGCATCATCGAACAGAAATGATAGAGCCAGAGAAACTGTGAGAATGGCGTTACTCTCAGCTGATCATGTGTTCAGCCACATACGGAGGTCCCCCCAAATGACTGAAAAGAGCAAGGCATTTCAATTATAGAATTATGTCTTATATCTGGTCAAAAACAGAATGTGAAAATAGACCCAGTTGAAGGTCAGTGGATGTGTGGGGGAGACATGTTCGCAGATAATTCATAACGCTCAGCATTGATGGACTCTGGTCAAAAAGAAGATGGTATGAAGATGTGAAGATGAACCACCCATGATGCACTTAGGCTGTGAAGGGTAACTAATCAGTCACAAGCTAACGAATTAAGATTGGTGAGCTCTAGCATCGGCACATTTGGGATGTTTAGTTTTGGAACCAGAAACAGTTAGTATAAAGCAAAATACAAACAAAAATATTCCAAAACTGGCAAGAAATATTTCTTTTTTAAAACTAGCCGCAATAGTTTTTCAAAATCGATTTAAAAATACGTTCATGATGTGTGTGTGACCCTTGGAAGAAAGGCAGGAAATTATATGTGGGACACCTGTAGGATGTGACTGGGGAATTGGTTTCAGAGAACAGGCAGAGAATTTAAAACAGTATTTTACATCGTTCCTCACAGGGGAAATCAAAATGAGTTTCAATATTATATACAAAATTGTAGTCGGATGGAAGTGCTTGCACTGTATCTAACAAAACAAACAAGGCTTTTCACAAACAGATAAGACCAAGGGTAAATCGGTCATCAGCGATTCATAGCAGTTTTTAATAGAAGTGGTTACAGAGTGACTGGTGGCACGGTGTGAAATATTCCATACCTCTGTGGATTACTGGAGTGTTCCAGCAAAACTGGAGAATTTCCAAAGTGGC
>NW_025196511.1:1650-4833 GCF_004010195.1 Chiloscyllium plagiosum
GTGCCTCCAGCCATGATGGGTGGGAGAATCGGGCTGGCATTGATTGAGAGGGACACCGTGGGATGGGGTGGGTAGCTAATGAGGTGAGTTCGATAAGATAGCACCAGGAAACGAGTTCAGCTTCGTGCAGACAATCCCTCTGTCACACTCAATGAAAATGGCACTGAGACAAATTATTATTAGATTCAGCCCAATGAGTCGAAGACTGTGCTGACCCTGGTCCCAGTTACACAGTTGCGGAACAAATACTTTTAACTAACACCAATGTCCTGTGGAAACAGTGACCCATATTGCGAGATGTTTTCGAAACGTTTTCGATTCACAGTTTTTAAAGCTACCATCAAATACTTCTCTGAAATAGTCTCTCAGTCTCCACCTTCTTTTACCAAGCTCCTCCCATTTGGTGGCATTTCAGCTGATTCATGGCCGCTTTCTGGCTGTGATTTTCACGCCCACAGCACACCGTTGTCATGGCACAATGGAGATATGGAGCTGTAAATGGATGGGAACCGCACATCCTGTCACTTCCAGCATTGGCTGCAAGTTTCCCCACGTAGAGCAATGATCTAACACAGCGTTACTCAGCAATGCAGTGGTTAGTGTAGACAGCTGTACATTCTGGGAAGGTAACTGCTCTAGATTAATGGATAACTTCATTGCTATTCACTGCAGAGCTCCCCATGCTGGAAAGATAACCAGTCCTTGTTTATAGAACAATGCACTTGTGTGCTCTGCAGGTTTATATATCAATGTACTGTTGGACGGATAAGAAGTGGACTGGTGAGCTCTGAACATTGTTTGATCCTGGACGTATTGCTGAGCAATACACTGGCCTGGTTTCTGCTTAATGATGAACAGATACCTCATCTGGGCTTATACGTGTGTGGGCATGATCTGTGAGGTGGATTGAGTATCCAATATAATTCCTGATATAACTATCACTCTTCCAGCTCGGCCCATTCCGTTAGTTAACCCCATATATCTGCAACATGTTGTCGATTAAATAATTACCCAAGTAAAACGTGAATATCTGTTGCTCTTGTTATGGAAATGGAGAAGGTGACTTGGAATTTTTTAAAAAATATTTTAAAGCTAAATGTGAGGGGCTGCGTTTCTGATACAAATCGCTTGGCCAAGATATTCAAATTAAGCAAAACACAATTTATTCATACACTGTTTGGTTGAAAGGACCACAAGGAATGGACCGTATCAACACTGCATATGACTGTGTCGGAGCCTCTCTAAAATGCCTAACCTCACCTAAGCCATTACATTATGGTATGATAAATGTCAAATTTATCAAACGAAAGGATGCAGCAGGCCTGGTGATCAGACACAGACGGCTTCGAGACCCCAGCAATTTCTACCTTGCCAAAACACAGTAGAATCATCAAGCTTGTGAAGAGAAAGCATCATCTCTCTCCCTTAGCTCTATTTTTACATCTGGAGATGTGCCAATAACTCAATAGTCAGCGGTGCCAACATCCCACCCACGCCAAGTATTATTGTGTTATATCAGGGTTATCGTGAAAGGGGTTAACTGGAGCTGTTTGTTCAGTGACTGTGATTAATATCAGTCTTCCTGGACCGAACTGGGTCACTTGAGGGCTTCCCTTTTCCATAATTAGGGGCTTCTTTCAACTTGTTATGCCATAGTATTTGGGGCAGCATCATCCTCAACACGATTGGGATCAGCAGCTACAGAGAGAGGGAGAGATCAGAATCTGAAAACATTAGAATGTTCCAACAATGGATAAGAGTCTGAGAACATTAGACTGGAATGTCCCAACAATGGACAAGAGTTTATCGTTGGGTCTTTACTTGCTTTCTCCGGATTGGCCATGGTTACAGTTGCGGATACAAGCCATACTGATGATTATTCAAGCTGGGTACTATCCCATCCTCGCTATTACTGGTGTTCCTGGTAAGCCTAACTCTGTCAATTCTATAAACTATGGTGAAGGTTAATGCTATTCCAGTTAATTATGCTTTACAAGTATATGGAATTTTAGTCACAAATTCAACTTCCTTTGCATGCATTTCCAAACTCCTTACTCACAAACATCTAAAAAGGAACAAGACTGTTCGGAAACTTGAATCTCCTTTTTGCCCTGAACTGTTTTATGTCTCTATATTCTCTCTGCCATCAAACCTGCCGATACCCCAGTCTCCAGCTATGCCTCAGTGCCGTTGCTGAATTGGCTATCATTTACACCTTTGTTAATGACAGATTTTACGGCTCCAGTTCTCTTCTAACCACTCTTCCAGTTACAAATATTTTGACCACAAGCTTCTTCTTGTCTCTACAGTTACTTCAGAACAGGGACACTGCATCAAGTAGTAGTGTCACTGATGGTGTAATTCAGAGGCATTGGTTATGACTCTAAAAACATGGTTTGAAATCCTACCAAAGTCGATGTCTAAACATAAATTCGAATGACAAAAGTTGGAATGAAACATAATTTCACTCATGGCAACCATAAACCATCAGGATTTCTTTTCTTATTTTAATGATAACGTTTGGTAAAGAAACCTAAATGTTTTGCCCTGTTTGGACTAGGTGTGGTTTCAAACCCACAACAATGTAGTTGGCTCCATTTTGCCTTCACAAATGTCCGCGTGGTCAAGGGCAGTTACTGATGGCCAACAAATGCTGCCCTTGCCAGTGATGCTTGCATCCCGGGAAACAACAACATTAAAGGTGACATTACCATAGAAACGTGGATGCCGGAGTTCTGAAATATCATTCTCCAGCGTCTGAAAGAATGTTGGAGATTCTCAGCACGTATGGCAGTCTGTCAGATAACGTTTAGACTTCATTGAACATATCAAAACTAACTGCAACTAATAAAGAACATTATTTATATCATGGATGGTTGGGAGGGTGAATGGGAGGTTTGTGTTGAATGGGTGGAGAAATGTCCGGCATGAGGGAGAGAGAGAGAGAGAGAGAGAGGTAGAGAAAGGGAAAGAAAAAACAAACAAAAGAATTGCTAATGATGGACTGGATGGAAAATAGGATGGGAGGATATTCGGACATTTCCCCTTTTCCCATATTGCTGTATATCACATCCATCTCGGGATGTCCCTGCTTGAATTGAGTAATGTTCCCCGTGTTTCTCTTCTATGAGTGTGGTAATCAACTCCATCGGCAATACTACTGCTGAGCTACAGAGCAACACA
>NW_025196512.1:0-4835 GCF_004010195.1 Chiloscyllium plagiosum
GGACACAGAGATAAGCCTTAAAGGGGGAGTTGACGATTAAACAAATTAGCCGTGATCTCACTGGACGCTGTCACTGACTTGATGGGCAAAATTGCTTCCAGCTGCTCTAATGTCTTTACTGACATTTGGAAAATGCTAGACACCATTGTAAATGAAGAAAAGCACAAGGTTTAGAGAAATTATTGCAGTCAAACTGAGTCGGCATTATTTGTTGAAAGGAAAATCACACTTGGCAATTTTCCAGATTTCTCTGCTAATATGACCCGCAGAGTTGATCAAGGGAGCTGTTAGGTAAAGTTCAATTGAACCTTCAGCAAACACTCATAAGGGGCCATATGAAAGATGATTGCATATTAAAGGTGTTCACAAGGTGTTGGGTAATAAATCAACATTGACTATCCACAGTTTGTTGAAAAGAAGTCATCGCATTAGGATTAATGAGAAGTGTTCTGGTTGGAAAGATATTATTAGTGAAAGCTAGAATGGTCAGCCATCGAGCATCAAGTATTTATATCTGTCTGAATGATTTGGAGGAAGTGGCAGAGTGACACATATCTAATTTTGCTGCCGATAGACAATAGGTGGGCGGATACATTGTGATAAGGACTTGGAATTCTGAAAACAGATATAGATCGTATGTGTCAGTGAAGAAATCTTGTCAAATGCAGTTTCTTGTCGGTAGTGTAGGGTCATGCAGTTTGTTGGGAAGAACCAAAGACAAACTACAATGAAAATTGAAAGAAACTCAATAACGTGCAGTGCAGAGGAGTCTGAGTGTTCTTGGACATGAAACCAACAAAGGTTGGTGACATATTTATTTAGTGATGGCAAAAATATGGCCGTTCCTGATTCTCACAATGAAAGAGATGGTTTCCAAGAAAATACGGAATCTAAGCGGTCTGTAAAGTAATCAATGACCAAGATATGGCTTGTGTTGTTCAATGGGATATATATGATTTATTCATTATTGTTCTCCAAACTTTCTTTACAATGGAACCGGGAGCGGCAGAAAGGAAATTAAGATCATTCATGATTGTTGCCATCTTATATCGCTCACATTCAATAGTTGTTATCTTGTACGTTTTTCATTGCATTCTGGTTAGTGAGAGTGGGCTTGCAAGCTACACGGGCTAGTGACTTCTTTCCTTACTATTCCTCATCTCACCGTTGCATAAATGTCACTAAAACATTGACTTTTTACACGCCTCAGTGTATCATCTTCCAATATGAATTGATCCTTTACTTTGTTGTAATTGTGCATAAGAGAAAAACAAAATAGAAACTTGTGGACCTGAGTTTCGAACGCACATTATTTCAGATAAAACGCAGATTATTGCCCACAATACGATCACAGAAGCACGCACAAAACAAGCAAGAAGACCAGGATAAGTATAGTGCCAGAGGGCATGTCAGGAACAGCACCAGAAGTAATTCAGAAAAAATTGCCTGGGCTACGACTTTTAATGTATTTCTCAATGAGGAATCAAGTTTTACATGTGTTCCATTAAGGGGCACCTCAGGCAAGGGAGTAACCAATGCTTCAGACAGTCATATAATCCCAGTTCCTAGCCCCGGAATCAGAGTGGTGATTTGTTGGCTGAGCATGGCGATCGGTTTAT
The DNA here is from genome assembly GCF_004010195.1 of Chiloscyllium plagiosum. Lineage (NCBI taxonomy): Eukaryota > Metazoa > Chordata > Chondrichthyes > Orectolobiformes > Hemiscylliidae > Chiloscyllium > Chiloscyllium plagiosum. Next base: position 1,620 of record NW_025196512.1, read on the forward strand.
GTGCTTTCTTATATCCGAGTGTTCCGACGAGTCTCCCTGTCAGTTCCCAGAATTCTTTTCACATAGGGAAGTATGGTTTGTATGTTGCCTCGTGACATTTCTTCGTTGTGAAGTTCGTGTGCCAGGCATCAGTGAATGTAGTTGCGGGATATCCATTCTTTGCAGGGAATGTGTCCAGCAGCCACAAATTGCCATGACCAGTTGTCCCTAATACCAATACTTACAGATGCCAAGGACTAAATAATTGCTTGACAACAGCACAGCAATAAATGGACACGTCAAACATAATGTAGTCAGAGAATTTCGAGAATGGCACTCATCCGCGGATTGCATCAATAAGCACATTGAACTGGAACCAAAGTACCAACAACCACACCCCATCAAGCAGAAGCAGCGGGAATGAAAGCTAATCGATTCTAACCGCCAGAGCACATCAGGCCTGGCACTCCAACCCCAACGCCATGAACAAACACATAAATCTAGATACCATCAATCAACCCCTCAGAAAACGAACAGGAAGTGACATCACCACAAACCCCAAGAACCCTATCCAGGACAAACATATAAATAGAATGCAGGAGACAACAGCTTCGCTTCTCTTGGAGGTCGCCACTGATGATGATACCAAGCCAGGTAATGAATCGTCTGGATATCAAACCTACAGCTCAGCGAGTAAACCTATACTCTAATCTTTTTGTATTTCTCACATTTCCTTCATTTCAGCTCTGGTGAGGGAGGCTGGTGACTGGCTCCATCGATCTGCTGTAGGCACAAGAGCATTGGTGAACTTAACTACTCAAGAATGCAAAATATAACCTTCACTTTTCATGGTCCATTGTTATTCTGTTTTGTTTTATGTTTCTTAAGTACTTTCCACAACGTGGCAATACACTAAAGCTGCAGTTTATTTGGAATCACCGTTTGGAATTGCCACGCTGCCATTTGTGCTTGCAGTTCATGGCACAGATGTCTCGAAGGCCTTACAGACAGCATTCATGCTATGGTGTGTCTAATATTGTCTCATCCCTGTCAGATTTGCTTCTGTTCCACGTTAAGGGTTGACAGATTTTGGATACACTGGAGAGCTGAACGAGTAACATGATTTGTGAGGTACTTTTCTTCAGCCAAAATTTTTGATGGATAACTTGGGAATGTGTCAAGAAGAATGTTACTTGGCAGCAAAACTTCAGAAAACCTTCATCTCTCGGTCGGTTCGAACAGTCCACCCTCCACACAAATAGCCAAATGTGCGGAGTAAGTGAAATGCGGCATGCTTCCTTGTAAATGTTCTATGCAAAATCGTGACAGCTGCTGGATCGGCTGAGGTGCCGAGGGCGGAAACAAACTCTCCAATTGAACGTATCCCTGCTGACCACATATCCGAAAATAATCACAACATAGTTTCCATTATTGTCCCTGATCTCTCCGAAACCTTCCTGCCTATAAACCCATCCAGATGCCTTTGAAATGTCGTGAGTGTACCAGACTCCGCCACTAAACTAGGCAATTCATTGCACACACACACAAAAAATTGCATATGAAAAACATGTATCCCTCAGATCAATTTTAAATTTTACTGCTCTCACGTTAAACCTATGCTCTTCAGCTTTAAACTCGCGTGCCTTGTGACAAAGTATTCCTTGACTACTTACTCTGTCCGTCTCCCTCTTGATTGCATAATATTCACTAAGGCCATCGCTCAGCTCTGAAGCTTCAGGGAAAATTGTGGCAGCCTATTTAGCTTTGCAATAAGGTCCCCAACGTGCAATGCCTGCAAATCCTTCTAAATAATTTCAGAGTTTGAGTGATATTGTGGCCAAGTAATGTAAGGCGCTGGATTTAACCTCCAGTCTCTGTTGTGTCGTGGGTTGGCAATCCACCAATACCAACGTCATGCCTCCACTTACAGAAAGCATCTTACTGGCAGTGATGTACTTCGGTGTGTTGGCGGCTCCTCCGGCCTTTGATCTTCTCTGCGATAAATTGGGAAATTTAGCAAGCATCTCTGAAAACACTGAGAGGTCCTGCTGTCCCAAACCTCCTCAAGTCTTCTTGACCACCCAGCCTTCGGATGTATTTATGCCCACTGTTGGTTCCAGTTCCTGTGTCTCAATTGCTCAGCGCGTTTGGTTGAAAGGTTGGTGGTTGGCGCCCACCCAGGCACAGAGCCTGAAATATTTCAGATCCAGCATTGAGACCGATCACGCACCAATATTGCAATCACGAGAATTCATTCATGATTCAGGCATGATCACATTGAATGGGAGAGCAGGCTAGAAGGGTTGAATGACCTCTTTCTGCTCCTGGTTTCTTTCAGTTTAATGTCCTCCTTAAAATCTCATCCTAAAATGTATCAGTGATTACATTGGGGAAGCACATCAGTAGCTGTTTTCGCTCAGACATTCCTGCATCTTGAAAATTTGATTTTTCATTGCAGTGTCGATGAACAGTCAGTCTGATGATCAAAGTGGTCCTCAGGATTCCTGATAGCGTCTCAGTGTAACAATCATAGGAAGGCTTCCTTACATAATCGCGTGCCTTGTGACAATGGCCAATCACATGCAATAAAGACAGACACTTCATGGAACTTCCGGATTGTTCAAGTTCACTGGTTGTTAATTTGCTTTGTGATTTTCGGACAATAGAAATGTAGAGAAAATATACTGAATATCCGCATGTAACGTGAGAATGGATACTTATAAAGCACTGTAAAGAAATCTTAAGGATATCCTAAAATGTTTTAAAGGTAATTGAACAGTTTTGAAATTTATTCAGCATTGTCGATGGAATGGCGGTAATTTCAGTAACCGGGAAAGAGTTACAGATACAGATAGAGAACCACAGCCACCGGTACAGGATAAGAACATAGAACATAGAACACAGAAAAATACAGCACAGTACAGGCCTTTTGGCCCTCGATGTTGCGCTGATCCAAGCCCACCTAACCTACACTAGCCCACTATCCACCATATGCCTATCCAAGGCCCGTTTAAATGCCCATAAAGAGGGAGAGTCCACCACTGCTACTGGCAGGGCATTCCATGAACTCACGACTCGCTGAGTAAAGAACATACCCTAACATCTGTCCTATACCTACCACCCCTTAATTTAAAGCTATGCCCCCTCGTAATAGCTGCCCTCGTAATAGCTGACTCCATACGTGGAAAAAGGTTCTCATGGTGAACCCTATCTAAACCCCTAGTCATCTTGTACACC
>NW_025196513.1:0-4835 GCF_004010195.1 Chiloscyllium plagiosum
CCGCTGCGAGGAAAGCAGAGTGAGAATGAGTTTCCAGGCCATTACAAAAGGAAAAGAGTCAGTCTGATTAGATTAGATTAGATTAGATTAGATTAGATTCGATTACTTACAGTGTGGAAACAGGCCCTTCGGCCCAACACGCGACTAGCAGAAGAAAGGGAGAATGTATTCATGAGCCGTTGCTCGAAAAACAGTGTTAGCATAGGTTAGTAGGTGGTTGTGAGGAGAACAACTTGCGAAGAGTTTACAGGGTGAGAATAAGAGGCAGTTGGTATGGGAACATAGAGAGGATGGGATCACAGGCCATTATTATAGACACAGTGTAGGGAATGATACAGAGGTCGTATGGAAACAGAGTGCAGATGGTTTCCCAGGCTGCTGCATCGCAGAAAAGTGTGACGATGGGTTTCCAGGCCATTCCTGGTGAACAGATGTGGGACCGTTGATGGGCCATTGCACGTAGAACAGATTGAGGATGGTCTCACTGGCTGTTGTATGCAAATCAGCGCGGGTGTGAGTTCACAGGCGATTTCTGAGAATACAAGAGTGCAGCTGAGTGCAGAGCACAGAGGTAAGAGAGCATAAAGGGGATAGAGTCACAGGCAGTTGCCAGAGAAAAGAAAGGGGACAGTATCATAGCGTGTTGCTCGGACACAGAGTGGTGATGGAAACACAGCCGTTACGACATGAATAGATTGGGCATTGGTTCACCATCTGTTGCATGGGCAGCAGAGCAGTTGCGTGTCCACAGGCTGTTGCCTGAAGAAAATACTGAGGATATGCTCACAGCACGCTTCTTGGGCCAGTGAGGTCTGCAGATGCTGGAGATCAGAGTTGAGAGTGTGTTGCTGGAAAGCCAAGTGAGTCGGGCAGCATCCGAGAAGCAGGCAAATCGACGTTTCGGGGCTGAGCCCTTCATCAGAAATGTTACTCTGGGAACAGACCGGGTTTGGGTTCACCGGATGTTGTTGGGATGACCGAGTGGGGATGGGTTCACAGGTTTTTCCTCTGGGAACAGAGTGTGGATGAGTTCACCGGCAGTTTTCAGGAGAACCGAGTGAGGATGGGGGTCACAGGCTACTCTTCGAGGAACAGAGCGGGGTGACTTCACAGGCCAATTCCGAGGGGAACAGAATGGGAATGGTTTCACGGGCCATTCCTAGAGGAACGGAGTGGAGATTGGGTTCACAGGCCGTTGCCAGGAGAACAGAGTGTGGATGTATTCCAGTTTGTTGCGAGAGTGGGGATGGGTTAATATACCGACTGGAGATAGGCTCATGATGCATTGATACGAAAACAGAGTAGAGATGGACTTTTCAAGCTGTGGCTAAGGAACAGAGCAGGGGAAAGGGTCAGAAACTGTTACTACTTAGAACAGAGTGGGGAAGGTTCACAGACAATTGTGGGGAGAATGGAAAGGAGATGAGTTCACAGACAGTTTCAGAAGAAACAGAGTGTGGATTTGTTCAAAGACCATTGCACCGGGAGCAGGGTGAGGATGATTTCACAGACTGTAGGTGGGAGATTGAGGGGAATGGAGGCACAGGCTGTTCCTCAGGTAACAGAGTGGGGATGGGTACCCAGGCTATTGTGAGGAGAGCAGCGTTGGGATGGTTTCACAGGCAGTTACCATAGAAAAGAATAGGGATATGTTCAGAGGCTAATATTAGGCGAACAGTGCGGAGATGGGTTCACTGGCCATTGTCAGGAGACCAGCCTGTGAATGGATTACAGGCTGTTGCTAGAGTGCGGACAACTTCATTGACTGTTTCTCGGAGAATCGTGTGGGATCAGGTTCACAGTCCAGTGGCAGAGAATCAGGGTCGAGATGGACGAGTGGCGTTGGCGTCACAGGCTTTTGCTCGAGTAACAGAGATGCGTTTAGGTCAGCGACCGGTGCTAGGAGAACATGGGGGATGGGGTTCATACGCCGTTCCTAGGGCAATGAGTGGGGAGGGACGTCAATTGCCGTTGCTATGGAAAGAATGTCTGGATTGGTTCCAAGGACGTTTCATGGGAAACGAGTTCAGAATGGTTCACAAGTTGTTGCTAAGAGAGAGTTTGACGATGGGTTAACAGCTAGTTCCTACTTAGAACAGTGTGGGAATGGTTTCCAGTCCGTTTCTAGGAGAGTAGATTGCAATGGGTTTCCAGGCATTTTCTGGAAGGACAGCCTGGGGATAGAGTCGCAGACCGATCCGATGGAAACAGTGGGAATTGTTTCAAATACTGTTGCTCGGAAAACCGAGTCCGGCCAGTTCACAGGTCATTGCTAGCGTGACAGGGTGGCGATCATTTCACCGGTCATTGGATGAAAACCAACTGGGGATGACCACTACAGGCTGTTGCCAGGTAATGGGGACACAAACTGATGTGAGGGGAATGCAATGGTGAATCACATGCATTTGCTCGGACAGCACATCTGGGATGGGTTCACAAACAGTTGTGATAAGAAAAGAGTGGGATGGGATCACCATCCTTTGTGACGAGGGATTCAAGCCTCAAAGAACAGAGTAAGAATGTTTTCACAAACTGTTGATAACAGAATAGAGTGTTCACTGGCTATTCCTTTGCGAACAGATTGGGGAAGGGTTCAAAGGCAATGGCTAGGAGAAAAGTATGGGAATGGAATCAAATGTGGAATTTCGAGCAACACTAAGGTGAAGGGTTAACTGGCCGGTGCCGGAGACTGCGTAGATATGGCTTCACAGGTCGTTGATAGAGAAACTGGCCAGTGATGGTATCACATGTTGTTGCGAGAGGCACAGAGAGGCTATGTGTTCACCAGCTGTTGCTAGGAGGGCAGAGCAGTTATGGGTTCAGAGGCGGTTGCTCAGGAAACTGTGTGAGGTCATGGTCAAACGCAGCAGCTCATTAAACAGAGTGTGGATGGAGTCACAGGACGTTGCTTGGAAACAGAGTAAAATAAACTTCACAGACTGTTTTGAGGGAAATATAGCAGGGATGGGGATACAGATTGTTACGAGGTGAATAGAATGAGGAGACTTCATAAGCAGTTGCTCGGAGGATATGGTGTGGACGTGGCCACAGTTAGTTCTGAGTAGTACAGGGTAGTAATAGGACCACCAACCGTTGCTAGTGGAACAGCGCGGGGATGGTTTCAAAGGACGTTGCCATGGAAACTGGATAGCGATTGGTGCACGGGTTGTTGCACGAAGTGCAGAGTTGGGAATTGGCTCACTGGCAATTGTTAGCGAAACAGTGCGGGACGTATTACCAGCCATTGTCAGAGCCATGATGGATTATCCGGTAATTGCTGGAAAAACAGTATGTGATGGGTTGACGAGCTGTTGTTTGGGGAACAGAGTGGGGACGGGGTCACAGGCCTTTGTCAGGGCTACAGATTTTGGATGGGTTGCCAGGGTGTTGTAAAAGTAACAGAGCGGGGATTGGTTCACAGGCTGTTGTTAGTAGAAAAACGTTGGGAGGTTGGAGAACAGCATGGGCTTTGTTCCATAGGATATTCTCGGGCAGCAGAGTGGATATGATTTCAAATAACGTTGCAAGGGAACAGGGTGGTAATAGTGAAGGTGTAAGCGATACTATAACTTTAAGAAAGTTGAAAGAAAGCAAGGACTTAGAGAAGGAAACGGTGTGCTTAAAAGAATACTGTGCAATTCTTGGTTCAGAACATCTGGGACTGGCTGTTTTGCGAAGTTAAAAGAGCACGTTCAACTTCGACCAATAACAGATATCGCTAAGAAGAAGAAGATCTACAGAAGAAAATGGAAAAGGAAATTTCGACAGATGCCTGATTCTGAAATTTGAACTTTTTGGGAAATTTTACTGGGATATTTATTGGAATAATATTATTGAAGGGAAACGAAAAGATAATTTAGAGGGATGAGTTGCAAATACTTGTTTGTTAATTATTCTCTGTTGTACTTTAAGAAGTGAACTTGCTAATGTTAACTTTAAATAGTTAGTGGCCTCTTGAAGTTTTACAGATTTACTGCATTGGACTAATCTTTGGTGTGATGCTGGTTGGAATGAGCAGGGTTGCGGTGGGGGTTTTTACTGTGTCGTAACAGTTTGGGGGCTTGTCGTCGGGATTTGAATGGTTTAGGTCTTGTATTCGTGATTTGAACAGGTTTGAATAAATTCAATAGATTTTGGGGAAGAGGCACAAAGGTTGCAGGTGTCTTCGATAGTGTAAAGGGCAACTGCAGGCTGCAGCACGACGTAGGCAGGTTACCGAGCTGGCTTGAGAAATGGCAGATGGAATTCAACCTGGATAAATGCGGGATGATGCATTTTGGTAGGTCGAACATGAATGCTGAGGAAAGGATTAAAGATAGGATTCTTGGCAGTGTGGAGGACAAGAGGGATCTGCGTGTGCAAGTACATAGATCCCTCAAAGTTGCCACCCAATTGATAGGGTTGGTAAGAAAGCATATGGTGTTTTGGCTTTCAGTAACAGGGGATCAGGCTTAAGAGCTGCGAGGTTTTGCGGCAGCTCTGCAAGTCCCTGGTGAGAGCACACTTGGAATATTGCACCCAATTCTGGACGTCTTACTATGGGAAAGGTACACAGGCTTTGGAGTGGGTGCAAAGAAGGTATACCAGGATGCTGCCTGGAATGTTGGCCTTGCCTTATGAAGAAAGGGGAATAAGTTCGGACTTTTCTCTCTGGAAAGAAGAAGGAAGAGAGGAGACGTGATCGAGGTGTACAAAATAATGAGTGGAATAAATAGAGTCAATAGTCAGAGACATTTCCAAAGGGCAGGGACGACTGGTTACACGGAGTCATAGTTTGAAAATATTAGGAGGAAGGTAAAAATGAGACGTCAGAGGAAGGTTCTTTACGCAGAGAG
>NW_025196514.1:0-3063 GCF_004010195.1 Chiloscyllium plagiosum
GGGCCCCATCCCTTTGTCTACCTCTGTCATGTGGGTCGATGTGCATAATAACCTCTGTCTGTTCACCCTCCACCTTCAGAATGTTCAGTAACAGCTCAGAGTCATCTTTGACCCTGGTACCCGGAAGGCAGCACACAATCCGGGGGTCACTTCTGTAGCCACACAGTCTCCTGTCTGTCCCCCTCACAACTGAGTCTTCTATAATGAGACAGAATGTGGCAAACATAGACTGGCATGAACTACCTGCAGTCAGGGCTATATTTGGAAAGTGGAGTATTTTAAAGTGATGCAGTGAGGATCCATGGCCAGTGTGTTAATAAACTGGGAATGACAAAGGGAGAAAGTCCACTGAATACTGATAAAGTGATATCGTGGGTTTGATCGAGGAAATGCAGTTCAATAAATACATGTGAAACTCTTCACAAGAACAGAGAGGGCAAGGGGTCCTTAAAAATAAGGGATAAGCAATAGCCACGAAAGATCCTTGGCAGACACTATTAAGGAAAAGCTACAAGATATTTTGTGATTATAGTCAGAGTCAGAGGATTCCCAGTAAAGACTGCAGCTGTTGGAAACCAAGGGGACAATCTGTGTATGGAGCCAGAGGAAGTAGGTGAGGTCTTCAATTAATACTTCCCATCTGTCATCACACGGGAGAAAGGCATTGTATCCGGGGATTTCCGTTGAGATGGTGAGGTTCGAGAATATGTTAAGATCAATATGGAGGAGGTATTAAATGTTTTCACAGGCATAACTGTGGAGAAATCCCCAGAGCCCAATGAAATGTATCCCAGGTTGTTATGGGAGGGAAGGAAAGATATTGCTGGGGCCATGCTAGATATATTTAATACTTTGCTAACCACAGGTGAAGTGCCGAATGACTAGAGGATAGCTAATGTGGTTCCTTTGTTCAAGAAGGGCAGCAGGGATAGGCCAGGTAACTACAGAGCAGATAGTCTGACAGCAGGGGGAGGGAAATTATTGGAAACAATTCTGATGGACAGATGAATCAATAATTGGAAAGGCAGGAAACAATTAGGGATAGTCAGCACGGATTTGGTAAAGGAAGATCCTGTCTGATTAATTCAGCTGAGTTTTCTTTGAAATTACGAATAAAAGTTTTGATGAGGGCTGAGCAGATGATGTGGATTCTTTGGGGTTCACTATGGCCTTTGACAAGGTCCCACATGGAAGGCTGGTCCAACAGACCAATGCGATTTAAGGCAAGTTGGCATATTGGATCCACAATTTTTGGAGGGTTGGTTTTGTGTTTGAAATTCTTTCACCAGTGGGTGTATCACAGGGAACTGTGCAGGAACCATTGCTGTTTATTATGGACATTAATACCTTGAATGTGAAAGCAGAAGGTATAATATACCTTCTGCTTTCACATTCAATAGCTAAGGGTGTTGTCCACAGTGAGGTCAATTAAACTACTTTATTTCAACATAACAGGCCCAACAGGTAAGGCAGATGAACCTGGTGCATGGACATGGGACTGGGACGCCATAAGTATGACAGAAACACAGCTGAGGGAGGGACAGGGCTGACAGCTCAATGTTCCAGGGAACAGATTCTACGGAATGGAGAGAACAGGAGGTGAGAGAGGAGGGGGAGTGGAGTTTTTGATCAGTGAAGCATCTCTGAAGCACTTAGAGAGGATATTCCTGGGGATCGCCCAGTGATGCTGTAATGGTGGAAATGAGAAATGAGAATTGGTCATCACTTTGATATGACTGCACTAGAGGCCCTCAATAGTCAGCGGGAAATGGAGTAGCAAATATGTCGGGAGATCTCAGATATCTGTAAGAATGATAGAGGAGTAATGGTTGGGGATTTTATCTTTCCAAACTTAGACGGGGCCTGCCAGAGTGTTCAGAGCTTGGATGGGAGGGATTTGTTAGGCGTGTTGTAGAAAACTGTCCCAGTCAGAATGTAAATGATCGGACTGCAGGAAGGGGTAAAACCTGACCTCCCCTTGGGAAACAAGGTAGGGAAAGGGACTGAGGTGTTCGTGGGGCAACACTTTGGCAAAGTCACCACAATCGTATGAGTTTGAAAATAGCGATGGAAAAGAACATGGCTGGCCCACAAGTTAATGATCAAAACGAGCCTTCCATGAATCTAGAAGCTATGAGTGAAGAGTTTTAACAATTGATTGACGACGCTATTTGCAGGTAAAGGGATATCAGGCAGATGGGAAGCTTTCAAAAGAGATATAAAATGAGAGTTTGGGACTAGCATATTCCTATTAGTGTGACTGACAATGCTGACACAAGTAAGAAACACTGGATGACTGGGGGTATTGAGACTCTGGTCAACAAATAGGGGACACGTGTCACATATCGCCAGCTAGATTAATGGAATCCATTGAAGAACATTGTACATGGAGTAATTCACTTCACAGGGAAATTAGGAGGGCCCAAAGGGGACCACAAAACGTGTTGGCAGATCAGGCTGAGGAAAATCCAAAGAGATTTTCAAATATATTAACAGCAGAAGATTAACTGGGGCAGGATATGGCTCCTTAAATACGAATGAGTGGAGCCAGAGGAGATAGGCGGGATCCTGAACAAAGATTTCACGTTTTAACCTACTGTGGAGGAAGACGGGGGAGGTCAGGGAAAAAAAAAACAGTCATGTCTTCCATGAGGTATTGAAGGTTCTAAAATGCGTGTAAGATGGATAAATCCTTGGGAACTAATCAAGTATATCACAGGATATTGTGGGAAGCTCAAGAAGAAGGTGTGGGGTCACTTAAAGAGATTTTTCTATCACTGACAACCACTGGTGATGAGCTGGAAGCCTGGAGCGTGTCTAATGTTGTGCCAGTGTTTCGGAAAGGCTGCGAGGGAAAGCCAGGGACATCAACACCAATTAGTTTGATGCCAGTTGGAAGCGATTCCGCGGGACAGGAGTTACATTTGCAACGGCAAGGATTGATTAGGGATAGTCAGCACAGCTTTGGAGTGCTGCGTAGAATTCTGACCTTTCTGATCTAGGAAGCATTTCCTAAAAGTGGAAATGGAGCAAAAATTGACAAAGCTGTTACTGATACTGGAG
>NW_025196514.1:3628-4836 GCF_004010195.1 Chiloscyllium plagiosum
CTTGTCTAAGAAGGGAAGTAGAGACAATCCTGGGTAATTATAGACCTGTGAGCCATACTTCGATTCTGGGTAAAGTGTTGGAAAGGCTTGTAAAAGAGGCTAGCATTTATAATCATCTGGAGATGAATACGTTGATGAGGGAAAGTCAGCACGGTTTTGTGAAGGGTAGGTCACGCCTCATTGCACCGCCTCACGCCTTACTAACGTATTTGAGAAGGTGACCAAACAGATGGTTGTGGGTAAAGCAGAGCTTGATAGTGCAGATGAACAGAGAGATCACTGTGTCCATGTACATAGATCGTTGAAAGTTGCCACCAGGTTGATAGAGTTGTTAACAAGACATTCAGCGTGTGAGTTTTTATTGGTACAGGGATTGAGTTTTAAGAACCATGAGATCATGCTGCAGTTATACAAAACACTGATGCGGCCGCATTTGGAGTGGTGCCTATGGTTCAGATCACTGCATTACAGGAAGGATGTGAAAGATTTGGGAAGGGTTCAGAGGAGACTTACTAAGATTTTACCGAGTCTGGAGTGAAGGTCTTATGAGGAAGGCTGAGTGACTTGAATCTCTTTCTTTTCGCGAGAAGACGTTTGAGGTCAATTAATTGAGACATATAAGATAGTGAGAGAGTTAGATGGGTTGGACAATGAGAGCCTTTTCCCTCGGATGGCGATGCCGAGAACGAAGGCAGACAGCTTTAAATTGAGGTTGATACTAATATTAATAAATAGATATGTGGCAGATGCCAGAGGTAGGTCCTTTACTCAGAATAGTTGGGGCATGGAATGCATTGCCTGCAACAGTAGTGGACTCACCAACGTTAAGGGCATTTACAAAGTCATTGGATAGACATATGGACGAGAATGGACTAGTGTTAGCTATTTGGGCTTCAGATTGGTTCCACAGGTCGACGCAACATCGAGAGCCGAAAGGCCAGCAATGTCATGTTCTGTGTTCTAGAGAGCATAAATATGTGATGGGAGAGGAAAGACTTAGATGAGATTGCAGGAGAACATTTTTCACACAGTGGATGGTGCAGACATGGAATAGGTTTCCAGAGGAAGTGGTAGAGAAAAGTACAATGACAACATGTAAAAGACATTTGGGCAGGTACATGGGGAGGAGAAGGTTTGAAGGGATATGGGTCAAGTGCAGGAAAACGCGACTCGTACATGGACTCTGGTCAGCATGGACTAGTTGGATC
>NW_025196515.1:0-4837 GCF_004010195.1 Chiloscyllium plagiosum
TAGATCCAAATTGCATCTTGGACGGTAACCTCCCGCTGCAGACCTCGGAATCGTCATGTACTGGCAGTTTGTCACTTGGTGCGTAGCATACACGTGCAATTCACCACCGCCCCAAACACAGGGGACATCAGAGAACAGGGAAATCACACAGATGATATAACAGATGGTCACACATCAGTATCGCCAGATGTCCCGGGGGGAATGCAGTAGAACCTACAGCGTGACCCATGGGACACAGATGATATAACAGATGATCACACATCAGTATCGCCAGGGTGTCCCGGGGGGAATGCAGTAGAACCTACACCGTGACCCATGGTGGATGCAAAGGCATCAATAATGTGTCCAGAGGAGATACAGCAGTGTCTGCATGGTGTCCCAGATGTCATGCAACAAACCTACAAGGGTCCCAGAGCGGATGCAGCAACATCTACAGGTTGTCTTGATGGCGTTTCGAGGTATTTACATTGGGTCTAGGTTAAAACTGATTGTGCTTCCAAGGAATCTACTGGGGCTGTCAATATTCACACGGAATCTCATGGGCAGTATTTCACAGGAAACTCCCCAGAGTGTATCATCACTTACACAATATGTTGTCGATGTTTACATGGGACTAGTGGTACTGTGTCAGAGTGTAACAGACATTCGCAGAGAGACCATAGTGTTTACATGGGTCTGCATGTGATGGGTTCTGCATGATCACCAGAAATTATATTGGTATCGAAGTGATTTGATGGAGAGTTCGCTCTGACGTCGAGGGTTGCAGGGAGGGTTGTATTACTTACTGAGCATCCCCAGTGACATTACAGTGTTTATAGGTATCCTCAGCAAGAAGTTCAGTATTAAAAGGAGTTCTTTGGAATCTATCCGTGTCTGTCGGGGGTGTTGGGCTACAATGTCATTGTAGTTTCCACAGGAAGCGTATTAGCAGTTGCAGATAGTCCCAGGCACGTATCTCAATATTTAGTGCATTCATGGAAAGTTTATCTGTGTCCTCAGGGATTGTGTTAACATTGATAATGGTTCTATGCAGTGGGGAAAATGCATGGCATGTCATAACGACACATTTTGGTCTGCAAAACAAGAAGGCAGTCTTTTGGCTGAATAATCCTCGGTTGGGAGAAGCGGATGTTTCAGTGAGAACGAGCTGTTATTGTGCACAATTCACTGAAAGTCGTAGGGGCTGAGAAGGGAAATGGTATGTTGGCCTTCACATTGAGAGTTTTCGGGTTTAGATTACTCACAGTATGAAAACAGGCCCTGCGGCCCAACAAGTCCACACCGACCCGCAACCCACCCATTCCCCTAGATTTACCCCTTCACCTAACACTACGGGCAATTTAGCATGGCCAAGTCACCTGACCTGCACATCTTTGGACTGTGGGATGAAGCCGGAGCACCCAGAGAAAATCCACGCAGACACGGGGAGAATGTGCAAACTCCACACAGTCAGTCGCTTGAATTGGGAATTGAATCCATGTCTGGCGCTGTGAGGCAGCAGTGCTAACCACCGTGCCACCGTGCCACCCACAGCTTCCGGAGTCGGGGTTTCTTTCTGCAATTATGCAGGATCTTGATGAGACCATCACTGGAGTATTTGTGGTGTTGGTTTCCTTCATCTGAGGAAGGATGTTCTGGTTCCAGAGGTAGTGTAACAAAGGTTTACCAGACTAATTACTGGATTGGTACGAATGAGGTGTGAAGTGAAATTAGATTCGGTAGGATGATATTCAGTGGAGCAGAGAAGAATGAAGGGGAATCGCAGAACCTACAAAATTCTAACAAGGATGAGAAATGGTAAATACAAGAGGGATGTTCTTGCTGACCAGGCAGTCCAGAAACAGGGGTCAGAGTCTACGGATAAGGTCTGGCTCAAGCGGAACTGAGATGAAGAGAAACGTTCACATCCACAGAATGCTGAGTCCGGGAATTCACTGCCAAAGGAAGCAGTTGAAGCCAATGCATTGAATGTTTCAAGGAAGGAGATAGGTTCAGTTCTGGAGGTTAAAAAGAACAAACTGTATGGGAAGTCAACTTGAACAGGAGAATGAGCTGGATAATTAAGGAGGATTAAATTGAATGACTTAACATTTTTGAGGGACTGAATGGCCTTCTACTGTTGCTGAGTATACAGTTTCCTAAAGAAGGGCTCATGCCCGAAACGTCGATTCCTCTGCTCCTTGGATGCTGCCTGACCTGCTGCGCTTTTCCAGCAAAACTTTTTCAGCTCTGATCTCCAGCATCTGCAGTCCTCACTTTCTCCTCTACAGTTTCATGATTGATCAAGTAAGATTCCTTTCAGTGTGGAAACAGGCCCTTCGCCCAACAAGTCCACATCGACGTTGCGAACAGTAACCCACCCACACCCATTTCCCTCTGACTAATGCGTAATTTAGCATAGCCAATTCACCCACCCTGCACATCTTCGGAATGAGGGAGGAAACCGGAGCACCCGGAAAAAAAAAATCCCGCATACACGGGGAAAACGTGCAAACCCCACACAGACAGTTGCCCGAGGATGGAATTGGACCTGGGATGCTGGTTCTGTGAGGCAGCAGAGCTAACCACTGAGCTACCGTGACTCCGTCAGGACAGCATGTTGATGTTACTACATCCAGTCTGTTACTGTTGTAGGTCTGGTTGCATCCCATTTGGGATATGTTACAAATACTGCTGTATCTCCTCTGGGACAAAGTATAGATACCTCTGCATTATCCTTGGGTCAGGCTGCAGGTTCTGCTGCATCACCCCGCTCCCCCCCAACCCCCACCCCCAACGCCGGGACACCCAGTAGATGCTGATGTGATATATACGGGACAACTTGTAATTACCATCGAATCAGCACAATGTGGGAGGAGGCCATTCCGCCCATTGGAGGCACACCGACGCCCTTCAGAGTATCCAACCCGAACACACCCTATTCCCATAAAACTGCATTTCCCATGACTAATCAATCTAGACAGCACATCATCGAACTGTGGGAAGTAACTGGAGCACTTGGATATCACCGATCAACAGAATGTTCGAAGTCCACATAATCCGCCGAAGGTGGATCGAAGTTTTGTCCCTCGGAATGTGAACGAGCAGGAACAGCCAGCATGCTACTCCTCATTGTCACAATTCCCTTGGATTCCGTATGGATACTGATAAACTGTCCAGGGACAGGGATTTCTGCAACATTTTGCAAGGATTCGCTGTCATAATTTACCGACTCCCGAGCCCACACTGCAAATGTTGAAACATGACCTGAAGTATTCCCTATAAATATTGACACACTCTCCTACCATTCCCTGGAGAATTCTGTCACGCTCCAGTTTATGAGTCTTGAAATATTCACACCCTACCCAGAAAAACCGTTCAAATGCTGACACACTGCTCACACCTTCATGCTGTAAACACTGATGCATCCTATCTGGAAACCCTGGGAATGTCATTAAATGTGCCTTGGAATCCCTGTGGATGCATGTCTCGCAGCCCAACATTACTGGGTTCAATTCCAGACTCGATTGAACGTGTGTATGGAATTTGCACAATCTCCTCATATCCATTTGAGTTTCCTCCCAAACTCCAAGGGTAGTAAGATACGTGGATTTTGGTTTACGGAGATGGGATGTTTTTCAGCATGTTGGTAGAGACTTAATAGATTTAATCGTCTGCTTTCAGAATGGAGGGATTCCAAGGTATTGCATTCCTGCCAAGAACCCATGAAAATGAGAACATATGTAGCAGTGATTCCCTGTAAACGCAGACACACTGTTCAGGGACGCCATCTAAATCCTGGCAGTTTCACTGAATACCCACTGTAAGTAATAATACACGAGAAGAAAATACTCCCACCGTTCCACCAGGTACACTGCAAATTTTGAATCAATTTTCCAAAGTCTCTGTGAACGCTGTCACATGTTCCAAGGATACTTTAAATACAGTTCACTCGCTGCCGATGCTCAGTAGGTACTGCCGCCCTCCCTCCCTTTGTAAGGGAGGATGAACTCCTTGGAGACTGAAACAGTTCTAGGTGATCACCCTTAAATAGGACTGCAGTAATGTTTACACTGTGGAATGATACACACAGTTCGCGGGGACACACAGAGAATGCTCTCGCAGTTACTGAGGACTCTCTATAAATGCTGACTCAACCTGCAAAGACATCCTGGAAATTCTGTGAAATCTCTTGTAAATATGAACACACTCCAGTGACGATCAATCCTGAATGTGTCCTTGGCGCAGCTTCAAATAGTGCGATGATCACTGGGAGACTCCCTGTGGTCTATGTCTTTGTACACCTGTTACACACTGACCATTTTACAATGAACATGCCCCTATGTGAATGATGGCACACTGTAGGCGGTCTCCTGTTATATACACCCTCTGAGATATCCAGTTCACCTTGTCTCAGCCGAGTCCCTCCCGCCCGGCACCGCCTTCCTGGCCTGCAGTCTTCTTCTTGACCTCTCTGCCTCCATCCTACTCCGACCTATCACCCTCACCTTGACCTCTTTCCACCTATCACATTTCCAACGCCCCTCCTCCAAGTCCCTCCTCCCTACCTTTTATCTTCTCCTGCTGAACACTCTCTGCTCATTCCTGAAGAAGGGCCTGTGCCCGAAACGTCGAATCTCCTGTTCCCTGGATGCTGCCTGACCTGCTGTGCTGTTCCAGCAATAAAGTTTCAACAGAGTAACCTGGGGCTCAAGGAATGTGCATGATGTTCGAAGGAATAAATGGAAAACTTTCAATGTATAACAAAGCATCAAAATGCTCGAGGTCAAATAGGAGTTACTTAAAAAAAGAAATTAGGAAAGCAAAGTAACAGTGGTGGACTCTCCCTCTTTATGGG
>NW_025196516.1:0-4837 GCF_004010195.1 Chiloscyllium plagiosum
TTAAAGCTGCTTCCTGTCTATTGACTTTTCTTGCAGTCAGCTAACGCATATCATTGTCTACCATCATCCTGTAATTTAAAGTCAAATGAGTGCTGTGTTCTGGAATGTTTGTAATTGACACAGGATCCAGTTACCACATCTCTTTTACAATGACCAGGTCCAACCATGGATTCTTTCTAGGGCTGAACGCATACTCCTACAATGAACTCTTCTCCATGCAATCCAAGGCACACTTGCACCTCACTGCCTTGACATTAGCAGCATGTTAGTTTATATCTGGATAATTTAAGTTTCTCAATATGACTGCTGTTAGTGTTACCATCGCGCTCAAATTTCCCTGAAAATTAATTATCTCCATCATTTCCACTAGTCGGTGGCCGGCAGACTTTACTCACAGTGTAAATGCATACTTATTGTCCTGTAGTTTTCGATAAATACATACTATCTTGGCGGGATCACCTTTCGCTCGGAGACAACTACTGACTCTGTCCAAAAGCAATAATTCTACCCTTCATCATTCCTTTTTTTCTGTTGCTTCGGAAAACTTTATACACAGCAATATTTAACACCGAGTCCTACCATTCCTTGAGCCAACTCTTGATTACACTTCCATCATCAGAATTCCACACACTAAACTACATCTGTGGGTTCCCGAACTCCATGAATCCAATCGATGGAGAGTAACTACAATTTGGACTTACTTTCTTATTCCATCGTCCATTGTTAAACCTGATGTTGTAGATTAGTACCAGCTGCATCAAGTATTGTGAAAATCCTGGTCGTCTCCACTACTATGCACTTCTGGTTCCCATACCCTAACCGAGTTAGTTTAAAAATCTCCCAAATACCCCACGAGGAAATCAGTCCCAACTCTGTCATTAGCGAACCTGCCCAGCTTCTGAAGTTGCTATCTTTCCTAAAACCCATCCCAAATACCCCAGGAATCTGAAACCTCTCCTGCTGCTTCATCTTTCCATCTTTGATTCATTTAACTTTCCTAGTTCTTTACTGCCTTGTACACGGCAATCGGAGTATTTCACGATCGCTACTTTTGAGGTCTTGCTTCCTCAACATCCACCAACCTCCCGAAATTCGGATTCCCATTTTATCCTTCCTACCCATTTCATTCCTACCAACATGAACATGAGCTCCAGCTGCTCACTGTCCCCCAGATTAATAAACTGCAGATGCAGTGATATTCTTGACTCCACCATGGCAGAGTTACATTGCCAGCCAGAGAAACGCTTGCATATTCATCAACATAATCAAACCCCTTGGAGTATCGACATTCCTTCCTTCTCTCTCCCCTCCTGTATAATCAGGCTGCTTCTGGTTGCGCAAACATTGATCGGCCTGCGCTCCCCTGAGCAGCCTGCGGATGCATGAGCTATCAAACTGGAAATCTGATTTGTGAGTGACTCCTGAGGATTTTTGTGTCCGTTGACTGTTTCTGCTGGACTCACTGATCACATCATCCCTTCCATATTCCTATCTGTTATCTCGGCAGTGTGATCCACCTAACGCTCAGTGTCACAGGTGCACTATAAAATCTCATCGTGGTTTGAGCTCCAAACTCTGGTGTTCGTACAAGTCGCCAGCAGCGGCTATGAATTGCCAATGAATCAGAACGCATTTTCCATGTGACTGACCTGTAATACCATGTTGTCCTCGACTTATGTCATAACATTAAGATTCTTAGCCTTATTCAACGGTAGTTTACTGAACTTATATTGTTAAGTTGACTCAAAATTTTACTTCAATCCTGGTAAAACTGAGTAAAACCATTTTTTCAGAAGAGATAAATCTAAAGTGACTCGCGAGGGCGGCACGGTGGCACAGTGGTAAGCACTGCTGCCTCACAGCACCAGAGACCCGGGTTCATTTCCCGCCTCAGGTGACTGACTGTGTGGAGTTGGCACATTCTCCCCGTGCTAGTGTGGGTTTCCTCAGGGTGCTCCGGTTTCCTCCCACAGTCCAAAAATGTGAAGGTTAGGTGAATTGCCCACACTAAATTGCCTGTAGTGTTAAGTGAACGGGTAAATGTAGGGGAATGGGTCAGGGTGGGTTGCGGTTTGGCGGGTTGGTGTGGACTTGTTGGGCCGAAGGGCCTATTTCCACACTGTAAGTAAGTAATCTAAATTTAGAGACAGTCACTATGAAGAGATTTTCCGAAAATGAACTTTCAGGTTTTTGTTTTCTGTGATGCCCCTCGTGTTTCCTTCAACCTCAGTGCAAGCAACTCTCAGCAACAGGAAGACGTGTATTTGATTACCAGGTACGTGAAATCCTCCAGCTCGAACTCCACTCTGCTCCCTCACAAGGCCACCGTCTTTGTGACTCCTAGGTACGTGTAGCTCTCCGGCTCTCACTCCACTCTGCCCCCGCAAAGTGTCACCATCTCAGTGACTCCTAGGTACGTGTAATCCCCAGCTCCCACTTCGCTCTGCTCCTTTACAGTATTCCCGTATCTGTGACTCCCAGGTCCGTGTACTTCTCAATTTCCCAGTCCACTCTGCTCACACGCATATTTTCTGTCGCTGTGACTCCCAGGTATGATAAGTCCTCAACCTTCAGTGCTAACTCAGATCCTCCCAATTTGCTGTTGCAATATCTCCCAGGTCTGAGTTAGTGTCAAACCTTTGCTCAAGTTGCTCCCTCAGATGTTCACTCAGTGCTGATTTGGAGACTCCTGCTCTGCTGCTTCACCAACTGCAACTATTCATCGATCTCGATCCTCCTTGTCGATTTAGTTTCTCCCACTCAGTGCTGGTCGCTCTCACGATCTCTGCCCTTGGGACTCCTAGGTAACGGTAGACCTCAAGCCTCAGCTGACAATTACAAAATCCCAATCCGCACTTCTGCCTCAAAGGATCGCTTTTGTATCGAGACAACAGTAGACAAGCGGAGGTGAATTAGATGGCATAGAGGGTATTACAGTGATTGAGAGCGCTGTCGAGGACGGTACGAAGTATATGAAGGGGGAGGGAGAGCTGCAGGGTCTGATGGAGGTTACTGGAAGGTCTAGATTAGATTACTTACAGTGTAGAAACAGGCCCTTCGGCCCAACAAGTCCACACTGCCCCGCCGAAGCGCGGCCCTCCCATGCACCTATATTTACCCCTTACCTAACAATTTAGCATGGCCGATTCACCTGACCTACACATCTTTGGACTGTGGGAGGAAACCAGAGCACCCGGAGGAAACCCGCAGACACGGGGAGAACGTGCAAACTCCACACAGTCAGTCGCCTGAGGCGGGAATTGAACCCGGGTCTCTGGCGCTGTGAGGCAGCAGTGCTAACTGCTGTGCCACCGTGCCACCCACAGGTATAGGCGGAACTGCCAGAACTGAATAGACAAAGGAAGCACATGATAGATTCTTCCTGTTTAAAGTGTTTACTCGAGTTGAAGCTCTGTAAGGTATAAACGGCTTGTGGTAAGATGGTAACAGAAATATGAATACCTGAACAAAGGGAAAAATGACAGACAGGGAGTTGGAGGTACTAGAGTCTTTTGATGTCACACTTAAGCGACTTGTAGTGACTCGAGGGTGTAAAGTTTTATGGAGCACTGCAGAAGCTGCAGTTGTTCAAGAAACCTCTGTTCATGAAGATGTGCAAGTAAGGGAGGTTTGTCAGGGCTGGATGAGATTATAGACACATGATGAGTTGTAGGGATTTGAGGAGTTGGTACAGGCAGACAAGCGTAGTAAGTCTCTGAATTATTTTATTTGCTCTTGTACACAGTCCAGCGGCTGCATCCTTAAGTATTTAGGGAGGCGATAATGTATTGCAATTGGCTGTGGTAGCGTTGAAGGGATGGATGAATCGCAGAAGTTTAGTGAGACAGGGAAGTTTGGAGGGGATGCAGCATTTACAGAGAGAGGGAAATTTTAAGGACAGAAACAAAAAACACAGCGGGCAAGTTGCAGAGTTACACAGAAAGAGAGAGAGATTGAGGTACTGGGAGGATTTGGGTAGTGGAGGAGCAAACAGATTGTGGAGTTTTATTGCATCTGGAGAGGTTTACAGATTTTACGAAGGAGGTGCAGCACCTGTGGGAGGTTCGAGAGACAGTGGTCCACAGAATATGAAGGGATGGCAGCAGGCCTTACAGATGGGGATTGATATAAGAGTTGAAGGTATGTACAGACACAAGGAGTGTTGCAAGGAACGGAGGAGTTTACAGATGGAAGGAGCGCTACAGAGGCTGGTGCAGGTTGCAGAGACAGGAAGTTCTGATGAACTAAAAAATAATCAGACATGGAAGTTTGAAGGAGCAGAAGGTAAGAGAGACAGAAAATCTTAGGAACAGTTCTCAGTTTGTGGCTTAATGTAACAGAGGCAGGGTCGCTACACGAATTGCACGAGCACAGAAAGTTAGAGATGCTGTGGTGTATAATGCTACAGAGATAGAGAGTGCTATTGCAACCAAAGAAAGTTAGAAAGATATGGAAGGTGTTGGGCTGGAGGAGGAAACATATTGGGAGGATTTTAGGGATTGTAGGATAAGCAGTAATCTGGGGAAGTTGGATTGTGAGGAGATTGTGTTGGTTTAACAAATAGGGAGTGTAGTAGGGTGTGAAGGGATTCATGGAGACAGAATGTTACATAGAGGTGCAGGTGTATGCCATTCAGTATCACGAATCTACCCAATGTCCAATAAAATCACGACTGTTCATCTAACTTCCTAACCGGTTCCTGCTTTCACACCATTACTTCTGACATTGTCATGACTGGAAAAAGTTAAATGACAGGTGGTTTGGAATAACTGGAGGAGGTAATAACTATAGGGAGGGTTGCAGTGGTGGAGGAGGCTACAGAGATTGGGAGGGAGGG
>NW_025196517.1:0-4837 GCF_004010195.1 Chiloscyllium plagiosum
CTTCATAACCTTTTCCCTCTAACGTTCATCCAATGCTCTCCAGTTTTGAACGCCCTTAACCTGGGAGAAAACCCTAACTGCTCACCCTATCCATGACCGTTCTGATTTTATAAATCTCGACTGCTGCAAGATGTGACTCCAATCAACACGAATAGCTGTGCTTTCAGTCATTCCGGGCCTAAATTCGGAAATTCAATTCTGACACTTCTTTC
The DNA here is from genome assembly GCF_004010195.1 of Chiloscyllium plagiosum. Taxonomy (NCBI): domain Eukaryota; kingdom Metazoa; phylum Chordata; class Chondrichthyes; order Orectolobiformes; family Hemiscylliidae; genus Chiloscyllium; species Chiloscyllium plagiosum. Next base: position 213 of record NW_025196517.1, read on the forward strand.
TCCATCAGGTCACAATTCTACAACCAGTTTAATCAGTTCGTTCAGATGTATCATGAGACACTTCTTTGGGATTTACACCGAGACCTTTGTGCTCGGAGGGAGGGACACGAGCATCACTGGGCAATACCCATAAAGCTGTAACATTATTCTCCTGTGTGTTTGTTCATCAGCCTGTTCTGACATGCTGTGACATACCTCTGCAACAGGCAGGACTTGAATCCAGTCCTACTAGTCCAGAGCTAGGAACACTACCACAAAAGTTCAGGAATTAAAATCAAATCCAGAGTTCTGGTTCAGAGCCACGACACTACCCACTACACTACCATACCCAGTTTTTGGGTCATATTTTAAGTGCCAGCTTTCAGCTCAGTGTGGATTTATTATAATCAGGTTACCATTACTGAACTGCACAAAACACTTTTTATTGTTAAACAAATGCAAGATATTTGTCTCAACTGTAGGATATTGGGTGCAAGTGCTGTTCTATCGAAATTAACTATGAACGTCTTCAATCACTATTATCTGTAATCTTCAATTTTAAGGAAAGGAATCCTGCAGTCACAGTCTGCCCAATGAAGGGTCTCGAATAGATTTTTATCACTGAACACCACAGACAACGAAAAAGCATAATTTCTGGTCCCAAAACACTATTACCCACCTCTAACGTGCGACTGCCCTCTTCCTAAAACAATGAAATGACACTAGGCCGCTGATTACTGTCCATCTTCTCCTTCCCATTGTGTCTGCAATCTGTCCCTCCTCCCCCAAACCACACAAGGCAACCCAAGTTCAGGGTCTTTGTGAAACTCAAGGCCGGAGTGTGCAGGCATCCTGGAGACGGAGAGAATATTTTAAAGGAGGAGAGTGAGGAGGTGGTAATATCACTCACTGGGCTGAGGCATGGCAGATGGGAGTTTAGTTTGGATTAATGCGAGGTATTGGATTTGGTAAATTAAACAATACCAGGACCTATACAATTAAAAGCAGAGCCTTTGGCAGTGTTGGAGAACAGAGACCTAGGCCGTCAGGTATAATTCTTTAAAATTTGTATCTCAGATAGATAGTATGGTTAAGGAGGTGTCTTCATTGGTCAGACCTTTGAGTATTGGAATTGGGATGTCATGTTGTGGTTGCACAGGACATTGATGAGGCCTCTTCTGGAATACTGTGTCCAGCCTGGTCATCCTGCCCTCTCATTCCATAGGCACACCACCCTCTGGGTGAAAAAGCTGCCCCTTAGGTCACTTTTAAATGTTCCCCTCTCACCTTAAACCTGTACCGTCTAGTTTTGGTCTCCCCACCGATAGTTAATACCTTGATTATTCACTTTAATATTACTGACCTTGATATTATTAAGCTGGAGAGGATTGAGCAGACATTAACCTGGATCTTATTGGGAATGGAGGGAGAGGCTGGGGAGACTGAGACTCTTTTCACTGGAGAGTATGAGATTAAGGGGTAACTTTACAGAGGTTTATGAAATAATGAGGGGTGCGTATAAGCTGAAGTGTTGGTGTCTTTTCCCTAGAGTTGGGGATTCAAAACTGAGGGATATTTTAAGGTGTGAGGAAAAAGATTTACAGAAGTCATGAGAGGTAATTATTTTAGTCAGAATCTGGCTTATGTGTGGAATGAACTCCCAGAGCAAGTGGTGAGAGCAGGGACAGTTACAATGTTTGAAAGAAATTTAGATCAGTACATGGATAAGACATCAGTTTGGATGGTGCTGTGAGCAGCTGCCCTCTCCCTCCCCCTCTCTGAATGAATCTCTGTTATTTTTCAACCTCTGCCAATGCCGATGCAATGGGGTGGAGAGGCCAGCAGAGGGTGGCATTGCATTACTTCAAGCACCACAGAGACTGCCAGACCTGCCCCACACAGAGACACACAGATACACACACACAGGAATTGTCAGGGCGTGGCGTGAAGCTCATCTTGTCACTTAAACTAAACATAAAGAAATGCTCAATTTGCCTTGTAAACTGATAAATATGAGTGACAGAGAACTTCCAAATTCCACTGTTTATATAATAACATCAATTTATTTTCTAACTCTGAAAGTGAACATTTTACATCAAGCATTCTGAATTCTAAGACCCCACTCCAACTCTATAATGATATACTGTTTCAATAAGACGCTTATTAAAATTGCACTCATTTAATTTCAAAATCACACAGCAGCTGTTGTTTCTGTGTCTTCTTGTGGCCATCGATCTCCCTGGGTCATCTTCTGTCTTTTTACTGCGAATATGTTCCATATGAAAAGGTGTCTTTGATAGAGAGTGTTTCATAATCTCTTGGATCTGTGTTGATGGCATTTATTCTGTCTGCAATTTTCTAAATGCCTGCATTTTTAATATGCACAATGTCGGATCATCTCATTGGTTCAACTTCCGAAAACCAATACATTCAAACTTGATTTGGTTTTATCCTGTGGCATAATTTAAACTGATTGGTAAAATTCGAATTGTTGTCCAAGGATCAACCATCTTAGGGATCTACTTCACACCCAAATGTGACATATTTTCAGTTGTCCTTCACACTCTGGGTCTGCCATCCTCTCATATCACAGGTGCTTGGAAGCTCTCAGTTCAGAACAGCTTTCCCTCTCTCTTAAAGGTACATACACACTTTCAACATCATGACAATAATACCCTGATGTCAATACAGAAACTTGGAGCCAATCTGGAATTCTCTTCTCTATGGTTTATCAATATTTCATTCACTCCATCTGGTTTGTATCAGGATGTTTGTTGCTCCATTGACAGCATGTCATTATTCGACTCTGTCCGTGGGAATATAGCGGTATTTCATTTGCTCACACTAGTGAGTGTCGCAGAATTTCAGTTGTTTCATGAGAACTGCGATGCTATAACAGTCTCAATGTTTGTAGATGGCACCAAACCTGGAAGAATTCTGAAGTCTATGGAGGACAGTGTGGAACTCTAACAGTACAATTACACGTTGATGTAGTGTTCAGGTGTATGGAAGCTGGGGATCAATGCAGAGCAGTGTGAGGTGAAGCACTTTGGTAGGAAAGACAATGAAAGACAATATAAAACAGGCCGTACCGTTAAATAGGGGGTGCTACCGTTAAATAGGGGGTGCAGGAGCAGAGTCCTAGGTGTATATGAGCACAGATTGTTGAAGGTAAAGGACAAGTGGGGATAGCAGTAACTATCACAGATTAGTTTCAGTTTCTGAGCTGTTTAGAGGGGGAGGTGTAGGAGGGAGCCTCCGTGCTCCCTTCCTGGGAGGTGGTGGTGACGATGTGGTGTGAGCCCACACTCCTGCCCACCGAGACCGTGGGGATTCAATTTGTACCAGCTCGACACAAAAGGGAGATAGTGTCAGGGCCACAGCTTCTAAGTTGTGTCGGGGGAAACGGAGCTGCCAGTGGGTTTAAAGTGAGAATTGCCCTTCACTGAACATTGCTCCTTACTCGATCGGTGGGACGTGGGTGTTTCAGAATCTCCAGACAAGGCGTCCCGGTCCTCGCTGGCTCCTACCAGGGTCCTCCCCACATGGCGGGGGAGGGGGTGAGGGAACGGATATCGGGCACTCCACCACCCGGCTTGGCCCTTTCTGAGGGGGGGGCGAAGGTGCTGCATGCAGCAGTGAGAGTGGTGGAGTTTGAGCCTTGTTCGGGTGTCGGCGCTATAACAGATATACAGTGAGTGTGAGGGAGCAGAGAGAATACGGTGACCCTTATCCTGAAAGAGCGGGGAAGGTTTTTGAAGCTTGTCCTGTATTGCTGGGCATTTCTTCAGACCGCAGATACTGCACTGAGGTAGGTGGAGAGCTCAGACCATGCTCGTTGGGTCTGGTGGTGTGGCCTCCTCTGGAAAGAGAATGGTCTCATTCTATACTAGCTCATCCACCAGCACCTCCGTGCCCCTGTCGACAAACCGCGGTGTAATTGCCCATGATCTGCCATGCTCGAGGTAAACTGTGCAGGGCAGCTCCGAACTGAGAAAGCACAACCGTGTGTCCATTGGCCTTTTGAAGGTGGCACAAGTGACAGGGATCACGAAATATCCAGGGTCATGCGGGCGATGGTGAGTATCACCCGCCATGATGGGTGGGAGGATCAGGCTGGTATTGAATGAGAGCGATATCATGGGGTGGGCTGGGTAGTTAATGAGATGAGTCCGATACGATAGCACCAGGAAATAGCTCAGCCTCGTGCGGATGATCCCTCTGTCACACTCAAGGAAAATCAAACAAAGATAAATTATTGTTAGAATCTGCCCAATGTGTCATAGATTTGGTTGAAAGCAATTCCAGTAACCAAGATGCAGAACAAATGCTCATCTGGCCTCACACAAATATCCTTTTTTTCCCATCTTTCGTGGGAAGACAGGTTCATGTTACAGGATGCTATCGAAGTGTCTACCTTTCAGCATTCTGAAACCTGGGAACACATCCTTCCATGACACTATCTCTCAGTCTCCCCCTCTCTGTCTATTTCCCAAACCCCTCCCATGGGGTGATAATTAAACAGATTCCCCCGCCATCTCTCTCTGGCAGTGATGTTCACACCCACAGAACCCCCTTGTCATGGTACAATGGAGAGATGGAGCTGTAAATGGGTGGGAGTTGTACATCCTGTCACTTCCAGCATG
>NW_025196518.1:0-4838 GCF_004010195.1 Chiloscyllium plagiosum
GAACGGCAGAGAACCTTCAATGTGGTCGAATAGTTTCCTCCTGCTCATCCACCGAACTGATTTCTGATTGAACTCCCTCGCCAGGCATTGTCAGGTGTGGGGGTGTGCGGATTCTGCTCGGCGATAAGGAAGAATGGGATGCTGGGCTCCCTAATGTTCAGTCCAACGCTCGGGTTACACAGCAGAAATCACAACAGAGGAGAGCTCTGTGAATTCAGACACAGGGAAAGATCTGTAAAACCCCCGTCACAGTTACTGACTGGGAACAGCAACAGCAGCGAGGAGCGGGTCGTATATCCGCTCGATATTGAGGAGAACAAAATATATCCTATTCTCCATTTCGATGCTTATTCCCATTTTCTCCCTCCACCACAAGGTTCAATGCTCTCAGGTTCGAACCTCTCGCTCTGCTCTCTGGATCCTGCTTGTGCCTGACGTACTATTCCCCTTGCAGTGTGAGATCTCACGTCAATATGTGCGCCTATTAATCAGAGAAGGCATTCCTTCAGGGATGCAATTTGCACACATGGGGACTGGGATTAATTCACTGAAAAAACAACTAGGGTTAACGCCTTCTAGTCCCAATAGCGCCATCGTTGCTTCACGCTTCCTAAAGGATTATGGTTCTGTCTGCCATCGGGAAAGGAGGATGGAAGAGAGGATAACAAAGTGGATCGACTCTGTTGTATAAATCTTTGAGGAGAAAGTGAGGTCTGCAGATGCTGGAGATCAGAGCTGGATATGTGTTGCTGGAAAAGCGCAGCTGGTCAGGCAGCATCCAGGGAACAGGAGAATCGACGTTTCGGGCATAAGCCCTTCTTCAGGAAGGGCTTATGCCCGAAACGTCGATTCTCCTGTTCCCTCGATGCTGCCTGACCTGCTGCGCTTTTCCAGCAACACATTTCCAGCTCTGTTGTATAAACACTGGGGAATTTGGCAAAGTTAGCAAAACGCATTTATAACTAATCAGGAGCATGCTGCTTTCTGGAGATTGTTACTTTCTTACTGAGTTGTGCCAAGTGCCTATGTGCTGCAGAAAGGCTGCTTAAGGGTAGCCCCCCTCGCATCGGTTGAACTCCTGGTTTAGGGGGTAAGTGTCGGGAATGAGTGTGTGAGGTGCTACTGAAAGAACTTTAGTGAATTTCCGCAGTGTGTCTTACAGATGGTGCAGCGGCGAGTGCGTGGTTGAAGGAGTGGATGTTTGTGAATGCCATACCAATCGAGTGGGCCTCTTCGTTCCTGGATCGGTGTCACATTTGATGAGAGGGGCGCAGACAGCTGATCCGAGTCACAATTTCTTCCTTTATATTCACAATACCTGTTTGGCGTTTCAACAAAAGACTTAGAAATGGGTGAGCAATAGAATAACTGTGGGGGAAGTGTCAACGAAATGTGTGAGGCAGTGTTTTTCACACAAAGAGTGGTGAGTGTCTGGAACGCGCTGCCAGAGGAAATGATGGAAGCAGACACAATAGCAGCGTTCAAGAAACGCCTGGACGAATTCATCAAAGGGAAGGGAAGAGAGGGAGGTGGATCCTGCAAGTAAAACCAGTTTTAGTTTGGAAGTACAAAATGAGAAGGAGGGCCGAAGGGCCTTTTGCTATGCTGGCCTCTTGTTAAGTCTTTGTCCTATTGGTCGAGCAGAATGACATAACATTGTAATAGAATGTCATTTAACCCCAAGAACCATTGCTTTCAGCATCATTCACCAACAAAGACAGGCAGGCAAACACAGTTGAGGAAGGACAACTCTTTCCAGGCTCTCACACTTTCCAAAATACGGTTGTTAGATTTCAGGGAGTAGGGACATGCCCAGAGTTACACCAATTGCGACCTTTCCCCATTTAGGGAGAAATTACTGAGTTTGAGGAGAAGCAGAGGATTTTATGGTCTGATTTCAATGTTGCAAACAAGGTGGTGATACGTCATTGATCGCAGTCCTCCACCAGGCCCGGAATCAGTCCGTTTAATGGAGAGGGAAACGAGGTTGGCCCAATGTCAGAGTTTCTGTATCTATCTTTGTGCCTTTCACCTCGACCTCTCTCCTGCTCTCCATCTCGCTGCAACCCGATTATTCCTTCTTCTCCTCCTCTCTCTCTCTTTCTCCATCTCCTTCTGAGTGTGTCTCTCTCTGTCTCTCTCTCTCAGTCTCTCTCTCTCAATTTTTCTGTCTTTCTCTTTCACTCTCTCTTTCTCTCTCTCTGACACTCTCTCTTCCACCCCCTCCCTCTGTTCTTCGTCAGCTGAAGTGGAGGGAAGTGAACAGGCCTAGAATTTATAAGTCGAGAGATAGTGGCAAGATAATTTCAGTAAATTAATAGTGCTAAACGGTAAGTACAAAGAGTGTCAACTATGAACCTCAGATTCGATTAATTGAGGCAGAGAGAGACTTATTTTTTAAACATCAAAAATAACCGGTGCTGGAGACAAACCAAATGTCTGTTATCCAACTCGGTATCAGTGTTTCATGTCAGGGGTGTAAACAATGTAGCAAATAATCCAGAACTGTTCACATCAATTAAGGCAGAGAGATAATAACAGGTTGCTTAGATATGGTGTCAAAACAGGACAGTAAGGAAGATTTTACCGACACAAAACACAATACGGGAGGAAAACATATGGGCGAAAGTGAGGACTGCAGATGCTGGAGATCAGAGTCAAGAATTAGAGTGGTGCTGGAAAAGCACAGCAGATCAGGCAGCATCCGAGCAGCAGCAAAATCGACGTTTTGGGCAAAACCACTTCATCCATAACATATGGATTAGATTCCCCACAGTATGGAAACAGGCCGTTCAGCCCAACAAGTCCACACCGACCCTCCAGAGAGTAACCCAACCAGATCCATTCCCCATCCCTATATTTGCCTCTGACGTGGCAATTTAGCATGGCCAATTCACCTAACCTGCACATCATTGGACTGTGGGAGGAAACCGGAGCACCCAAAGGGAAACCCACGCAGACTAGGGAGAGAATGTGCAAACTCCACACAGACAGTCATCCGAGGTGGGAATATAGTGCGACATGAATCCAAGATCACGGTTGAGGTTATCCTCATGGTGATAGAGCTTGGCAATCAGTTTCTGCTCAGCGAGTCTTCATTATCGTGTACCTAGAAGGCCACATTTGAGGATGTTAACCTGAAGATTATAGGTCTGCCCTTCCCTGTTCAGCTTTTGCCACTTTACTCGCATTGTCTGACACGTTTGATCACCTGCAGAGACTTGTTATTCAGCCTGTCGATTCCCAACTACACCATTTGCACCGATCTTTTGACATGCTCAATCTCGTGGCATTCACTTGCAATTATCTCTCCTCGTTTATTTCCACTTCGCCTGAAAAAGGCCAGTGCTCAGAAGGCTTCTGATTGCAAACAAACTTGTTGGACGATCACCTGGTGTCTTGTGACTTCTGACCTTGTCCGCCCCAGTCCAACACTGGCACCTCCACATCACAGCTGTTTAAATCACATTTTCTGGTATTCCATGCTGATGGTATGCGTTGGTCAACCAACCCTGGTTTTGTCTGGTCATATTGTATGCTGACTCCTTACCATTCTTGAGTAGCAATGGAGTTTGTCTACAATATTCTGACCCCAGGTGTCCCATTTCTCTTGATCCTGTTGTCCATTGTTTTCACCTTCACAAACAAACTCCGAGACCCCAGTAGCAGGGAGACTCCAAGAAACCCAGCGACAGAGAATCGAAGGAAATCCATTGTTTACAGCCAATTGTATTCTGCTGTGGTCTTTATTAATGTTCCTCTCTGTTTGGATCCAAATGATCTGGATGGACTGTCACACTGTCGTCCACGTCAGTTCTGTGATGGCATTGAGATTCATCCTCCAGCTACCGAGTTACTGCACGCACGCTGAGTTAATGTTGTGATTCTAACTAGGTTCAGAGAGCAGTCGATGACTGTGCTGCAACTTATCCTTCAAATTGTGAATAGACGTGAATGAGTTAAGGCCAACTAAAAGCCGAAATCAAACTTCCTCATAATTCTGAATCATGAACTGACCTCTCTTGGGTCATTGATGCCCACTCACTTCAGCCACTTCCTGTGTGGAGGGTTGATCTCTCTCAGAGTAGAGACCCACGTGGAACACTGACGCCCAGTACACAGTGACTACTGCCTCCTGACAAAACCAAGCAGATCGCTACATTGAGGTAGATTCACAGATTCCCTACAGTGTGGAAACTGGCCCTGCAGCGTTTTACGGACAATTCCAAACTGTTGTGGTCTTTATCAATTTTCTACTCTACTTGGATCTGGTTGGACTGTCTGACTGTAGTCCGAGCTGAAAATGTGTTGCTGGAAAAGCGCAGCAAGTCAGGCAGCATCCAAGGAACAGGAGAGATCGACGTTTCGGGCATAAGCCCTTCTTCAGGAATCTCCTGTCGATTCTCCTGTTCCTTGGATGCTCCCTGACCTGCTGCGCTTTTCCAGCAACACATTTTCAGCTCTGATCTCCAGCATCTGCAGCCCTCACTTTCTCCTCTAAGACTGTAGTCTGAGACAGTTTTGTGATAGCATTCAGCTTCATCTTCCAGCGACTGAGTTGCTGCGCCCACGCGGGGATTTATGTTGTGACTCAGACTAGAGTCAAAGACCACTTGACAAAACCAAGCATGTCGTTACATTGAGGTGGCATCACAGAATCACTACCTTGTGGAAAGAGGTCCTTCAGCCCAACAAATCCACACTGACCCTCTGAAGAGTACCCCACCTAGATCCATTCCCCTACCCTATTGTCATATATTTACCCCTGACGAACTTAAACGTGCCCGACCACTAAGGACAATTTCTCATCACAAATTCAAGTCACCTGCACATCTTTG
>NW_025196519.1:0-4838 GCF_004010195.1 Chiloscyllium plagiosum
AAATCCAAAAACCAAAAACCAAAGCCTAAGCAACGAAATAATTTCAAGATTATCCAATTGTGTCGTGTATATTGACGAACTGGTGACTTTTCCCGCAAGTGGAAGGAAAATTTTCAACATGTATTGGAATTCTTAATTTGACTACGGAAGGTTTGCTGAGAGTGATTTTGCAAAAGTTAATGTTATGTTCCTGGGGCATGTGATTAGTCATGGTCAAATAGCTCCATGGGATATGAAAACAAAAGTTACTGGCGCCCCGTGCCATCCACAAAAAACAGATGTACTACAATTCCTGAGATTAAGTGCGATTTATCAGGAGATCCTCCGAAGTGTCAGCAATGTGATTTGTGCACCGACTGACGTACTGAACCAGTGTAGAAAATTTCAGTGGACGGAAGACATTTGACAGCCTGACAATTGAGCTCAACATTGCCTCAGTAGCAGCCACCGGTAATTATGCAAAGTCATTCAAGGGGGCAGTTGATGTGATTGATGTGACTGTCAGTGCTGTCCTGTTGTAAGAAGATGACAAGAAGATACAAACACCTCTGGTGCATTTTTGTAGAAAATTGCATGATCATCAACAGAAATGTTACACGATTGAAGAGGAGAACTCGTATTTCGTGTTTGACATTGAGAATTGCAACATTTATATTATTAGACATGTGTCTCCCCGGGGCTCCCGCCGGCTTCTCCGGGATCGTTTGCGTTACCGCACTGGACGCAGTGAGGCGCCCATCTCCGCCACTCCGGATTCGGGGATCTGAACCCGACTCCCTTTCGATTGTCTAGGACATTTGGATATACTGACCATAATCTCTTAAAGTTTTTGCAAAAATTCTTGACTGTTTGAATTGATCTTAATATTGCAGATACTGAATTTGAAAATGATGCACGTTGCTGGATAAAAGAAGGTAACTCCCCGAAGCGTTGTTGTGACTTTGGCGAACCTAAGACAGTGGTGTTTGGTTGAAAGAAAGAAATGGACTGAAATTGACTGCAGTCGTGATTAATTTCACGGTAAGAGTCAATGTAATATGTATGTGCTAAAGCGGTTGTGCTGCCAAACTGAAGGTTCTTAAAACTGAAGCCATCTGATGGCGTTTTTTTAAGGGTGGGTGATGTGATAATATTATGGTTTTGAGAAGTATAGTTTATAATGTCCATACAGTGTTGAAACAAGCCCTTCAGCCCAACAAGTCCACACCAATCCTCTGAAGAGTAACCCATGTTGACCTATTACTCCTGACTAATCCACTTAACCAGCACATACCTGAAAACTATTGTCAATTTAGCATGGCCAATACAGCCAAAAGGGTACACTTTGGGACTGTGAGAGGAAACGGGAGAACCAAGAGGAAACCAACGCAGACACGGGGACACGGGGAGAATGCAAAAACTCCACACAGAAAGACGCCCGAGTCTGGAACTGAAACGGTGTTGCTCGCGCTGCGAGGTAGCGTTAGTAATCACTAAGCCACCGTGCCACCACGTTTATCATGATTTACTGTTTGTTACAGCTAACAACTGTGGTTGTCCTTCTTCTACTGGAATTGACGTGAGACAATCTAATTTACTAACATTTGTCTTTTCCAAGTATGTGTCTATGGCATGTAACCAAATTACAAAAGTTAGTTATTAATAGTGAATACACATAAAGTACTTTGTTAAGCATGTCGATAGAGTTACATTTAAGCCAATTTTGTTTTTAAATTTGTCTGTTTTTTAAGTAGAGATTTAAAAAAAAATAGGAGTCCTCCAATGTGGAGACTGCGTATTCGGAAGGGCTTATGCCCGAAACGTCGATTCTCCTGTTCCCTGGATGCTGCCTGACCTGCTGCGCTTTTCCAGCAACACATTTTCAGCTTTGGTCCAACTTGTCCGAATCGACTGTCTGAACTTCATAGCACCCGAATTAACCCGCCACCACATCTCGGTATTTTCCTTGGATAATTAATCGAACATGCACATCGATACTATGGGCAATACAGCATAGCCAATCCACCTAACCTGCACATCTCTGGACGTTGGGAGGAAACCAGAGCACCGAGAAGTCCATAGTAATTATGAGCAGTTTGTGAAAACTCCAGACAGGCAGTCTGGAGTTGAAGCTGGAGGCTGGAATTGAACTCAGCTTCCTATTACTGTGAGGCAACAGTGCTAACAAAAGTGCTACACTGGCCGAACACAGTTAAACCCCGATTTGTAATCCAGTGGCATGGTATATGCTGACAATAAAGAAAAGAAACAGTACGTTTCCTTTCCCTGCTAGTCCACGAATTATCAACCTTTTGATTAACTACTGAACACACTTTACAATTGTTCTGCCGAAGTGCATCAACTCACTTTTGCCCAGATTGAATTCCAAGTTTTCTATCTGCAATCCTTAGCTCAGGTTATTCTTCTCACTGTTTACTATCCCGTTACCTTTGTATCATCTGCAAGCTAAGTGATCAAACTCCTGGCTTTTAACCCAAATTATTCAAAGGGGACACTATCAACAAGAACTCTTACCTAACCCACTGGGGAGACTAACTGAACACGGATACTCAGATGAAAAGAAACTCCCGACCATCATTATACTTTAATTCCTGCCACTCAACCAATCATGAATCCGATTTGCCAAATTCCAGTTGATCACATAGTCTCTTTCATTTACTATACTTCTCCCAACCTCGGCCCGACCAAAAGCTTTGCTGATGTCGAAGTTAAGACATCAAAAGTATTGCCATCTGCAATACTTGGTCACCACTGCATTTAAAAAAGTCAAAGTGTGTCTGTTATTGACCATTACTCTGAAGTTGTAAATTTACTTTTTTGTAACCTCAGAACTGTGTTCAATAATTTTCCCACCACTGAGAATATACCTTTTGTGCTATACTGTCTTGGCTTATCCCTGCTCCCATTTTGAATTAATGTATCATTTGGACGCCCTCCAGACTTGTGAAATCATTGATTTGACCAGAGAGCATTTGATAATGTTTGCAAGCACCCATGCTGTATATCATCCCTTGCTTCATCCAATTAACAGGAATTGTTTAACCAGCCATGGGGATTAATCTACTTTTATGACTGCCAAACTATACAGAATATTTCCCGGCGTCTATGCCATTCCCTTTAATTGTGTCAGAAAGCTTCTCCCTGATTTTTGTATACAGTTTGGTCTCTCACTACTGAAGACCGAAAAAAAGGACTGATTGACAACCTGAACTACATTGTTTGGTTTCACATTCAAATTACTGTCGTGGAACTAAACCTGCCCTACTCTTTCTGTCGTTATAAAAAATCAAAGAAAAGAACAAATAAAATTGTGACATAGGAACGGGCCCTTCAGCCGTCTAAGCTTGTGCCGATCCAGATCAGCTGTCCAAACCTGTCGTCCGCTTTCTAACGATCTCCATCACACTACTTCCTGTATATTCATTTTAAATGACGGTAAGAATGCCTCCTCCACTGTCAATGCCTTCCAAGCACCCTCCACCCCGTGCACAATGGACTTTCCACGTATATCTCCTTTAACCTTTCCCTCTCACCATGAAATCATCAGCCCTCGGAATGTAGTTCCCTACTCTGGGAAAAAAACGTTTCTTGCCTTCCAACCTGTCTAAAGCTGTTTTGATTTTGTCGACCTCAATTAGATCCCCCCTCAACCTCACTCTTCCAAATGAACATAACCGGAATATACTCACCCTCTCTTCATACCTAGTGACCTCCATTCCAGGGAACATCGTGGTGAACCTCCTCTGCACTCGTCCAAAGCATCCACATCAGAGGCTGCTCAAATATATGGGTTCACTGACCGTCCCAGGGTACAATTGAACCGATCTCACTTGGTTCCTCACTATCTCCACTCCGCTGTTGCAGAAAATGGAGACCATTGTCTCTTTACCCATAATGGGACTGTGAAACAAAACAAGATTCTCCTTCATTTCACTTGTCAGTATCTTTCCATGTCGCTTTTAGTTTTCATAATCTTTTTTTTTTCTGTTCGCTCCTGCATGTTTTCTTTTCTGGCGTTTTCACTTTAAAGGCCGTTGCATTTGGCATAAACTTCCCGTTTTCTCTTATTCAATACTGAATATCTCCCAATATCGCAATTCACAGAATTTTATTGAACAACCTTATTTATTACCGGAACATGTTGACCCCGTACTTCCAAGTTTTCCATCATCCATACAAGTTACTGTTCTAAAACAGATTTACCAGGAAGCAACTGCTCCCAGTGCATCCAGGCCTAATCTTATCCAAAGATACTAAGCACTTTGATTCTGCACCTGCACGTGTGCATTAACACTGCAATCTTTAATCTACAGGCGTTATGACTACTATCTCCAAAATTCTCCTAAGTGGATACTTCAATCAAAGTATCAAATACCGCGATCTCTATCCGTCTCCATCTCTCTTCAGAATGCCATGCAGCTCTTCAATGACGTCCTGCTCCGAGCATGAGGGAAGCAAATACCGTCTTGTAGAAATTTTATGAACGCCAAAACACCCACCGTCAGGTCCACACCCCCCACCAACCCAACCTCCATTCCCGGCACATTCCCATGCCACCACAAGAAGTGCAAAACGTGCGCCCACACCTTCACACGTCCTGCTCCGAGCATAAGGGAAGCAAATACCGTCTTGTAAAAATTTTATGAACGCCGAAACAACCGCCGTCTGGTCCACACCTCCCACCAACCCAACCTCCATTCCCGGCACATTCCCATGCCACCACAAGAAGTGCAAAACGTGCGCCCACACCTTCACCTCACCTCCCTACAAGGCCCCAATGGATCTTTCCATATCCGGCACAAATTCACCTGCACCTCCACACACATCATGTACTGTAT
>NW_025196520.1:0-4838 GCF_004010195.1 Chiloscyllium plagiosum
TAGGCCATATTGGGTGCAGCAAAGACAAGACACGAGGATGGAGGGGGTTTAGGTGAAATGCTGCTTCACCTGGAAAGGCTGGCCTGGTCACTGGCTGTGGCCCCAGACACTGGCTGTGTTCCTTGACACTGGCTGTGGTCCCAGTCACTGGCTGTGGTCCCAGACACTGGCTGTGGTCCTTGACAGTGGCTGTGGTTCCAGTCACTGGCTGTGGTCCTTGACACTGGCTGTGGTCCCAGTCACTAGCTGTGGTCCTGGTCACTGGCTGTGGTCCTGGTCACTGGCTGTGGTCCCAGACACTGGCTGTGGTCCTGGTCACTGGCTGTGGTCCCAGTCACTGGCTGTGGTCCCGGTCACTGGCTGTGGTCCTGGTCACTGGCTGTGGTCCTGGTCACTGGCTGTGCTCCCGGACACTGGCTGTGGTCCTGGTCAATGACTGTGGTCCCAGTCACTGGCTTTGGTCCTGGTCACTGGCTGTGGTCCTAGTCACTGGCTGTGGTCCCAGTCACTGGCTGTGGCCCCAGACACTGGCTGTGGTCCTGGTCACTGGCTGTGGTTCCAGGCACTGGCTGTGGTCCCGGTCACTGGCTGTGGTCCTGGTCACTGGCTGTGGTCCCAGACACTGGCTGTGGTCCTGGTCACTGGCTGTGGTCCCGGTCACTGGCTGTGGTCCTGGTCACTGGCTGTGCTCCCGGTCACTGGCTGTGGTCCTGGTCACTGGCAGTGCTCCTGGTCACTGGCTGTAGTCCCCGTCTCTGGCTATGGTCCTGGTCACTGCCTGTAGTCCAAGTCTCTAGCTGTAGTCCCAGTCACTGGCTGTGGCCCCCGTCACTGGCTGTGGTCCTGGTCACTGGCTGTGGTCCCAGTCACTGGCTGTGGTCCCAGTCACTGGCTGTGGTCCTGGTCAATGGCTGTGGTCCTGGTCACTGGCTGTGGTCCCAGACACTGGCTGTGGTTCTGGTCACTGGCTGTGGTCCCAGTCACTGGCTGTGGCCCCGGTCAGTGGCTGTAGTCCTGGTCACTGGCTGTGGTCCTGGTCACTGGCTGTGGTCCCAGTCACTGGCTTTGGTCCCAGAGACTGGCTGTGGCCCCAGTCACGGGCTGTGGTCCTGGTCAATGGCTGTGGTCCTGGTCACTGGCTGTGGTCCCAGACACTGGCTGTGGTCCTGGTCACTGGCTGTGGTCCCAGTCACTGGCTGTGGTCCCGGACACTGGCTGTGGTCCTGGACACTGGCTGTGGTCCTGGACACTGGCTGTGTTCCCAGTCACTGGCTGTGGTCCTGGTCTCTGGCTGTAGTCCCAGTCACTGGCTGTGGTCCCAGTCACTGGCTGTGGTCCTGGTCTCTGGCTGTGGTCCCAGTCACTGGCTGTGGTCCTGGTCTCTGGCTGTAGTCCCAGTCACTGGCTGTGGTCCTGGTCTGATTTGCTTTTCCAAAATGCAGCACCTCACATTGATCTAAATTAAACTCCATCTGCCACACCTCAGCCCATCGGCCCATCCGATCAAGGTCCCATTGTACTCTGAGGTAACCTTCTTCGCTGTCCACCACACCTCCAGTTTTGATGTCATTTGCAAACGTACGAACCACATCTTCTATGTTCACATCCAAATCATTTATATCATTGACAAAGAGCATTCAATGAATGATTTTTGGGTTGGAGATGGGTGGATTCTTGTTGGGTTGGGGGCGAGAGGGTGATCAGAGGAATTAGATGGTGATGTAGGATTGAGATACAAACAGATCAGCTGTGGTCTCACTGAATGCTGCAGTGGGCTCGATGGGCTGAATGGCCTACTTCTGTTCCTGTTTTGTTTGTGTGTATGAGCTGGGCTGTTCGCCTCCATTATGACTTCCAATTATGGAACTGAAAAGACCCCTGATGGAGACATTTAGTGCAGGGATATCAGGAAAGAATGGGGGGGCATACTAACTCAATTTGTCTTTGATTGAGACAGTTGGCCCAATGGGATCTTTCTGTGCCATACTATTCTACTGTTCCCTGAAGGTAACAACCGGCTCTGACCCAAAAATGGAAATTGGAAATCTGGCAGCATCTGTGGAGAGAAATCAGAGTTAACGTTTCAGGTCGAATGGCCCTTCCTCAGAACTGGTGGTATCCAGGAAAATGTTGTTTTAAATACAGAAGATGGGGTGGGGTGAGGGAGTTAGGACTAAATGATAGATAGAGAGAGAGAGGAACAGATGGAGAGAGAAAGTGGATAGTGGTCAGGCTGGGAGAATGAATAGCTGCGAGTGGGGACTGTTGGTGGCTCACAGTGAGAGATGTGTGATAGCAGTAACTCAGAGATAGTGGGGACTGCAGATGCTGGAGAAGTCACAGTGACACTGGAAAAGACACAGCAGGTCAGGAAGCATCTGAGGAGCACGAGATTCGATGTTACAGGCTTAATCCTTCTGTGAGGAAACTTGGTGTGTGGAGGTTGGGCTAAGGACATGAGAAGGTATTGAGTGCAGAGGCTGTCGCGTTCCCAAATGGAAAATGAGGTGCTGTCCTCCCACCTCGTGCTGAGATTCATTGGAGTAAGCCTGAAACTGTGATGTTGGCCAGAGAACAGGAGGTGATCAAAGTGGCAGCATCTGATTCCCAGCATCTGCAGTTCCTTCGGTTTTTAACTAGATCTGACCTTTCAGGACAGTGTAACTGAACCATTCAGCTCACATTCCATAAGGCCATAAGACATAGGAGCGGAGTAAGGCCATTCAGCCCATCGAGTCCACTCCGCCATTCAATCATGGCTGATGGGCATTTCAACTCCACTGACCCGCATTCTCCCCGTAGCCCTTAATTCCTTGTGACATCAAGAATTTATCAATCTCTGCCTTGAAGACATTTAGCGTCCCGGCCTCCACTGCACTCTGCGGCAATGAATTCCACAGGCTCACCACTCTCTGGCTGAAGAAATGTCTCCGCATTTCTGTTCTGAATTTACCCCCTCTAATTCTAAGGCTGTGTCCACGGGTCCTAGTCTTCTTGCCTAACGGAAACAATTTCCTAGCGTCCACCCTCTACAAGTCATGTATTATCTTGTAAGTTACTATTAGATCTTCCCTTAATCTTCTAAACTCCAATGAATACAATCCCAGGATCCTCAGCTGTTCCTCGTATGTTAGACCTACTATTCCAGGGATCATCCATGTGAATCTCTGCTGGACACGCTCCAGTGCCAGTATGTCCTTCCTGAGGTGTGGGGACCAAAACTGGACACAGTACTCCAAATGGGGCCTAATCAGAGCTTTATAAAGTCCATCATCCTCAGTAAGTGATGAAGTGGGCAGTGTTAGCCCAGTGTTGGGACAGATAGCCCACCAGACAGTGAGGGTGTGGAGCACGGAGCTGGGGCAGTATGCAGTACAGGGACTGGACACAAGGTGGCAGCGGTTGCCACTGTCTCTGAACTGCTTGGCAAGTTTGCTGAACTTGCCGAACTTTGACCTCACCCTGATCCCTGCCCCCTGCGTCAGTGTTTCTGTAAAACCAAACAACAGCAACAATTCAAAAGGAGATTTTACTTGGAATAGAATCTCTCCAGATCTATGGGTTGATACGACACATTATCCCCACAGAGACAGAGAGCAAAACGACGATCCCAACTTGGGGAGAACGGTGTTCTTCTCTGGTCTCTGTATTTAATGAAACACATGAATGTGTTGGAGGCAGTTCAGAGACTGTTTACCAAACTAACAGCAGAAAGGAGCGGGTTTTCTGAGAGGGAAATGTTGGACGGGGCCTGAGTCTGTGCAAGTGAAAAGCAGAAACAGACGGTGTGATTAAATCAGAGACATCAGTACTGCACCCCTCCCACATACACTGACTCTCACTGGGTTACAGTCCCACACACACTGACTCTCACTGGGGGACAGTCCCACACACACTGACTGTCACTGGGGTACAGCTCCCACACACACTGACTGTCACTGGGGTACAGTCCCACAAACACTGACTCTCACTGGGGTACAGTCACACACACACAGACTCTCACTGGGGTACAGCTCCCACACACACTGACTGTCACTGGGGTACAGTCCCACACACACTGACTCTCACTGGGGTACAGCAGTCCCAGAGACTGACTCTCACTGGGGTACAGTCCCACACACACTGATTCTCACTGGGGTACAGTCCCACACACACTGACTCTCAATGGGGTACAGCTCCCAAACATACTGACTCTCACTGGGGTACAGCTCCCACACACACTGACTCTCACTGGGGTACAGCTCCCACACACACTGTCTCTCACTGGGGTACAGTCCCCCACACACTGACTCTCACTGGGGTACAGTCCCACACACACTGTCTCTCACTGGGGTACAATCTCACACTCTCATTTCTGTTGCTGTTCTGGTCTTAGCAGGAAATTGTCTGTGGAGGTGAAGCTGAGATTTGATTGGCTTGGAGAATGGATATTTGACAATCTGTGTTGTCAGTGACTAATTGATATGACTGAGAGTCGAGGGTGAGTTGTGATTTGGTGGTTTCCCACTTGTTGGAGATTCTTACTGTAACTGAGCTTCCGGCCCGAGTCTGTCCTGCTGCTTTCGTGCAGGTTTACCTGTGCAGGTTTACCGTGGCCTTCAGCAAGTCCCACACAAAATAATATAGTCAGACACACAGAGACTGTGAAGCAGACCTTTCTGTGAAATAAAAATATCAAATGCTGGAGATCAGAAATCATCCATGGAGAGAGAGAGAGAGCTATTCTTTCGAGTCAAGGTGACGTTAAGTGTGGAGGGCACAGTATTCATACTGTAGTTTTTTTGGCAGGGGGCAGTGTTGGGTGTTGGGTGTAGGGTGCTGATGGAGAAAAGATGTTG
>NW_025196521.1:0-4839 GCF_004010195.1 Chiloscyllium plagiosum
AAGGGTCTGTTTCCGTGCTGGACATCCGTGCCCAACTGCACTAATTTGCCATTATCGGATGCCACGTTCCAAATTCTCTGATTTCGATAAGCCCTTGCCCCATTCTTCCATTTAGTAGTTCCTTGGAATGATTCTCCAATTTCGTGGAGTGCTGCCAGAATTCGAAAATTGAGTCATAGACAAGTTGGAGTGAAGGGTCTGTTTCCATGTTGTACATCTCTATGATTGTATGACTCTATTTATGGCTCCGTTGCTCTGCACCAATTCTCCCATTTACCGATCCTGCACAAATCCTGAAACTGCACCAACTCTCCCATTGAGTATTCTCCTGCCCAATTTAAAGGCACCTGCATGAATTCTCTAAATATTTATGCACTGCATCAATTCCTTCCATTTAGTTGTTCCCTGAAACACATCTTCCACGTACGGGTGCCCTGCTGAATTGTTTTCATTTAGTGATGCACTGAACTGAATCTCCAATTTACCCATGCTTGCAACATGTCTTCTTTTTATTGATTCCCTGGTCCTATTCCCTAATTTAGACATGCTGTGTGCCAATTCTCTCATATATTGACACATAAACCATTTTTCCAAAGTAATGGCACTGTGCACAGAATCTCCCATTTATTGATTCCCACAGAATCTCCCATTTTCTCATATCCCTGTACTAATTCTTCCATTTTCTGATGCCCTGTATTAATTCTCCCATTTACTGATGGCCCGCACCCATTCTCCAATTCAGTGTTGCTTAGCACCATTTCCCCCAATTACTGACGCCCTGAACAAGTTCACTACTCAGTTTTGCCTTACACCAATCCTCACACTGACTGATGTCCTTACCCAATTTAGGGGTGCCCTACTCTCAATGTCCCAAAAGGTATTGTCCTGCCCCAATTGTCCCATTTCGTGCAACACAGAATAACGCACCCATTTAGTGCTGAACTGCTCTAATTCACCCATTATCTGATGCCCTGTTGCAAATTCTCACATTTTGAGAAGCCCTATTCCAATTTTACATTTTGAAGTTTCTTGCAATGATACTCAAATTTAGAGGAGAGCTGACAGAATTCTGAAATTTAGGTGTGGACAAGTTGGACTGAAGGGTCTGTTTCCGTGCTGTACATCTCTAAGGCTGTAATTAGTGCACCCTTAAATGGTAGAATCGGGCTCGGGCATCAGTAAACGGGAGAATTAGTGCAGGGACAAGAGTAAATGGGAGATTTGGTGGGAATCAATAAATTCTCCCATTTACCAATCCTGCACTAATTCGGGAATTTCACCAACTCACCCATTGACCTTATCCTGCCCCAGTCCTCCCACATAGAATTTAACGGCATCTGCAAGAGCTCACCAATTATTGTTGCCCTGAATCAGTTCCTGCCATTTAGCCATTCCCTGACACACATCTTCAACGTGCGGGTGACCTGCTGAATTGTTTTCATTTAGTGATGCACTGAACTGAATCTCCAATTTACCGATGCTTGCAACATGTCTTATGTTGTTGATTCCCTGGCCACTATTCCCCAATTTAGACATGCTCTGCGCCTAACACCTGTTTTCCAATGTAACGGCACTGTGCACTGAATCTTCCATTTATTGATTCCCACCAAATCTCCCAATTACTCATACCCCTGTACTAATTCTTCCATTTACTGTTGCCCGAGCCCGATTCTACCATTTAAGGGTGCGCTACGCTAATTCTCCCATTTACTGATGGCCCGCACCCATTCTCTAATTTAGCCACACTGTGCACCAGGTCCTCCATTCAGTATTTCCCTGCAACAATTCTCCCATTTGTAGTCTGCTGCCAGAATTCTCTAATCTTGCTCTGCTCCAGGTATATTCCAAGTGTAAACAGCACCGGTGGCAAACTGACCCACCTGTTGTCATCAGGAATAGCTTCTTGTTGTACTTTTGAGACTGGTGTCATATTGTCAAACTTGTATGTTGGGGCAGTAGAATTACCCTTTGGGTAGAGAACTGGCTCGAAGGTAGAAGACAGAGGGTGGTGGGGGAGGGTTGCTTTTCAGACTGGAGGCCTGTGACCAGCGGTGTGCCCCAAGAATCGGTGCTGGGCCCACTGTTGTTTTGTCATTTATATAAATGATTTCGATGTGACCACAGGACGAATGGTTAGTAAGTTTGCAGATGGCAGCAAAATTGGAGGTGTGGAGGACAGTGAAGATGGTTCCCTCAAAGGACATCGAGATCTTGATCAGATGGGCCAATGGGCCGAGGAGTGGCAGATGGAGATTAATTAGGTAAATGTGAGGTGCTGCATTTTGGAAAGGCAAAAGAGAGCAGGACTTATACACTTAATGGACAAGGTACTGGGGTGTTGCTGAACAAGTAGACCTGGAGTGCAGCTTCATAGATCGTTGAAGTTGGACAGATATTTCGATAGGAGAGTGAAGAAGGCCTTTGTCATTTTTGTCTTTATTGCTCAGTTAATTGTGTAAAGGAGTTGGGAGGTCAAGTTGCGGTATTGGTTCGGCCACAGTTTGTAATTCTGGACTCCC
This sequence comes from Chiloscyllium plagiosum, assembly GCF_004010195.1. Taxonomy (NCBI): domain Eukaryota; kingdom Metazoa; phylum Chordata; class Chondrichthyes; order Orectolobiformes; family Hemiscylliidae; genus Chiloscyllium; species Chiloscyllium plagiosum. Next base: position 2,520 of record NW_025196521.1, read on the forward strand.
TCCTATAAGAAGGGTATTGTGAAACTTGAAAGGGTTCAGAAAAGATTTACAAGGATGTTGCCAAGGTTGGAAGGTTTGTGCTGGAGGGTAACACTGTATAAGTTGAACGTCAGTGGCTGAGGGGTAACCTCATAGAGGTTCACAAAATCATGACGGGCCTCAATAGGGTAAAAAGGCAAGGTGATTTCCCTGTGGTGGGGGAGTCCAGAAACAGGTGGCATATGTTAAAGTTGAGAGAGGAAACATATAAGGGACCTAAGGGGAACATTTTTCACGCAGAGTGCACTGTGTGCATGAGCTGTCAGAGGAAGTAGTGGAGGCTGGTACAATTACAACAGTTAAAAGGTATCTGGGTGGGTGTAGGAATTAAAAAGGGTTCAGAGGAACATGGGCCAAATTCTGACAAATAGGGTGAGATTTACATCGGATATCAGTTCAGCCTGGATGTGTTGGACTGAATGATTTGTTTCTGAGCTTATATTGCTCTGAGTGGGTTGAGCTCCGGATTGTAGATTTATGAAGCAGAAAATAAAGTATGGTACAGAGTTAGACCGAGAAATCCTGCTGATCTCATCAGCTTTATCCTGTTTTCCTGATTCTCCTCCGTCAATCAATGCATTTTTCAGATCCTCATTCAGAATTCCTGGAGCTCTGTAACTGCCCTGGAACAATGTGTGGAAAGTCCTATTGCAGTCCACACGAGGTACCTTTCCCACTGCCCTGCCCCCACGGCCTGCAATGCTGCAGACTGAGCAGACAACCCGAAGCACAATGATGAGCTCCTTCCGGCCCACGGCACTCCTTCTCACTGAATGAAGACAATCACCAGAAGCAGAATCCAGCTCTTGTTGGAGCCTTGAATACCTGACTCTGTCTCACTGAGTGAAGATTGGACTCAGAAATAGAAATGAAATCAACTTCCTATCTGCATTGTGTCACTCTTTAAGATCTCTGTGTGTCTGAGTTCAGGTCATTTGATTGGAGACTGCGGATAGTGGGTCCCCAGTGAAATGGAAAGAATGGGGGAGGAGCTCTCTGAGGGACATCTCTCAAAGTGAGAATCAGAAAGATGCTATTCCACATTGGAAGGGTTTAAGGTGAATTGATGGCTCAGAAAAATGTTATACGGCTCAGAAAAATGTTATGTTGTAAAACTTAGGAACTCTGACTTTTTAAAAATCTTGAGTTTAACTTGGACTAAAATGTGAAAAGAGCGACCTTACAAACAGCCGATTAGTGGAAGATTGCTGCACAGTTTGACAGCAATTCACCTGAGAGTGAGCCAATGATTGAAGTCTGGTTGGAGATGAACGGAGTTATTCACAGATGAAACAAGGAGCTGATTGATAATTGGCCACTAGTTCATCAATGACAAAGACTGTCTGCCTGCCAATAGTGATGTGATTGATTCTCAGGCAGCTAAACAGCTCGGGACTCTGAACAAGAAACAGAGAAGTCTTCAGCTGCTCAGGAGCTCTCTCTGTTCTCTGCAGTGCAAGTTACTCCAATCCTGACGAAACCTGGTTTAATTTTGTTTAAGTTGATCCTATGATCTCTGCCTTTTTAATGAGTGTATTTGGGACATTCTATGAGTATTAGCCAGTCCTTCTGCCTCCTGTAAACCAATTAGAGCCTGCAAGATGCAGTGCAAAAAAAATTACCAAAATTCCAAAGGAAGTACATTCCAAAGACATGACAACTAAGAAATGGAGGGGCTGGGGAAATAGATGAGTGGGAAGGTTATGACATGGAGCCAGTTAAGGTGTTATGGACCAGACCAGACCCAAACGTATGGTGAGGAGCTTTGAATTGATTTGATACGATTTATGATTGTGACATATACCGAGACACAGTGAAAAATATTGTTTTGCGTGATATCCAGTGCAAATCATGCCTTATATAAGGACATCGGGTTAATATAGTGTTGTGGCCATAGAACAGGTGCAGAGAAGGATTAACTCTAATATATGACAGGCCCAGTCAAAAGTCTGATAACAGCATGGAAGAAAATGTTCCTGAACCTATTGGTGCATGTTTACAAACTTATGTATCTTCTGTACAATGGAAGAGGGCGGAAGAGAGTATTGCAGGGGTGGGAGGGGTCTTTGATCATCATGGCTGCTTTCCTGAAGCAGTGGGAAGTCGAGACCGAGTCAGATGGAAGGAAATGTGATTTGGATTATGGACTGGGTTGGGTTCATGCCCCTCTGTAATTTCTTGCAGTACGGGCAGAGCAGGTACCATACCATCTGCATAGGATACTTTCTACAGTGCAATATAAAAATTAGTCAGAGTCATTGCCGAAATGCTAAATTTCCTT
>NW_025196522.1:0-4839 GCF_004010195.1 Chiloscyllium plagiosum
ATGATGGGAGACAGGCATAAATGATGGGGGACAAGGACCAATGATGGGAGACAGGCATCACTGATGGGAGACAGGCATCAATGATGGGACACAGGCATCAATGAAGGGGGACAGGCAAAAATGATGGGAGACAGGCATCAATGATGGGAGACAAGGATCAATGATGGGGGACACGGATCAATGATGGGAGACAGGCATCAATTATGAGAGACAGGTATCAATGATGGGGAACAGATATCAATTATGGGAGAAAGGCGTCAATGATGGGGGACAGGCATCAATGATGGGGTACAGGCATCAATGATGGGAGACAGGTATCAATGATGGGAGACACGCATCAATGATGGGGGACAGGCATCAATGATGGGGGACAGGCATCAATGAAGGGGGACAGGCAAAAATGATAGGAGACAGGCATCAATGATGGGGGACACGGATCAATGATCGGAGACAGGCATCAATTATGAGAGACAGGTATCAATAATGGGGAACAGATATCAATGATGGGAGACAGGCGTCAATGATGGGGGACAGGCATCAATGTTGGGACACAGGTATCAATGATGGGAGACAGGCATCAATGATGGGAGACAGGCATCAATGATGGGAGACAAGGATCCATGATGGGAGACAGGCATCAATTATGAGAGACAGGTATCAATGATGGGGAACAGATATCAATGATGAGAGACTGGCATCAATGATGGGGGACAAGGATCAATGATGGGAGACAGGTATCAATGATGGGGGACAGGCATCAATGATGGGGGACAGGCATCAATGATAGGAGACAGGCATCAATGACGGGGGACAGGCATCAATGATGGGTGACCGGTACCAATGATGGGAGACAGGTAACAATGATGGGAGACAGGCATCAATGATGGAAGACAGGCATCAATGACTCGAGACAGGTATAAATAATGGGAGACAGTCATCAATGATGGGGGACCAGGATCAATGATAGGAGACAGACATCAATTATGAGAGACAGGTATCAATGATGGGGCAAACATATCAATGATGGGGGACAGGCATAAAAGATGGGGGACAGGCATCAAAGTTTGGGTACAGGCATCAATAATCGGAGACAGGTATCAATGATGGGAGACAGGCATCAATGATGGGGGACAGGTATCAATGATGGGGAACAGATATCAATGATGGGAGACAGGCGTCAATGATGGGGGACAGGCATCAATGATGGGACACAGACATCAATGATGGGAGACAGGTATCAATGATGGGGGACAGGCATCAATGTTGGGACACAGGTATCAATGATGGGAGACGGGCATCAATGATGGGAGACAGGCTTCAATAATGGGGGACAAGGATCAATGATGGGAGACAGGCATCAATTATGAGAGACAGGTATCAATGATGGGGAACAGACATCAATGATGGGAGACAGGCCTCAAAGCTGGGTGACAAGGATCAATGATGGGAGGCAGGCGTCAATGATTTGGGACAGGCATCAATGATGGGGGACAGTCATCATTGATGGGAGACAGGAATCAATGATGGGGGACAAGGACCAATGATGGGAGACAGGCATCACTGATGGGAGACAGGCATCAATGATCGGGGACTGGCATCAATGATGGGAGACAGATATCAATAATGGGGGACACGGATCAATGATGGGAGACAGGCATCAATTATGAGAGACAGGTATCAATGATGGGGCAAACATATCAATAATGGGGGACACGCATAAAAGATGGGGGACAGGCATCAAAGATTGGGTACAGGCATCAATGATCGGAGACAGGTATCAATGATGGGAGACAGGCAACAATGATGGGGGACAGGTATCAATGATGGGGGACAGGTATCAATGATGGGAGACAGGCATCAATGATGGGGAACAGATATCAATGACGGGAGACAGGCGTCAATGATGGGGTACAGGCATCAATGTTGGGACACAGGTATCAATGATGGGAGACAGGTATCAATGATGGGACACAGGTATCAATGATGGCAGACAGGCATCAATGATGGGGAACACATATCAATGATGGGAGACAGGCATCAATGATGGGGGACAGGCAACAATGTTGGGACACAGGTATCAATGATGGGAGACGGGCATCAATGATGGGAGACAGGCTTCAAAGATGGGGGACAAGGATCAATGATAGGAGACAGGCATCAATAATTTGGGACATGCATCAATGATGGGGGACAGGCATCAATGATGGGAGACAGGCCTCAATGATGGGAGAAAGGTATCAATGATGGGAGACAGGAATCAATGATGGGGCACAGGTATCAATGATGGGAGACAGGCATCAATGATGGGGAACACATATCAATGATGGGAGACAGGCATCAATGATGGTGGACAGGCATCAATGTTGGGACACAGGTATCAATGATGGGAGACGGACATCAATGATGGGAGACAGGCTTCAAAGATGGTGGACAAGGATCAATGATAGGAGACAGACATCAATGATTTGGGACATGCATCAATGATGGGGGACAGGCATCAATGATGGGAGACAGGCCTCAATGATGGGAGACAGGTATCAATGATGGTAGACAGGCATCTATGATGGGAGACAGGCATCACTGATGGAAGACAGGCATCAACGACTCGAGACAGGCATAAATAATGGGAGACAGGCATCAATGATGGGGGACCAGGATCAATGATAGGAGACAGACATCAATTATGAGAGACGGGTATCAATGATGGGGCACATATATCAATGATGGGGGACAGGCATCAAAGATTGGGGACAGGCATCAATGTAGAGATACAGGCATCAACGATGGGAGACATGTATCAATGATGGGAGACAGGCATCAATGAAGGGGACAGGCATCAATGATGGGGAACAGGCATCAATGATGGGAGACAGGCATAAATGATAGGAGACAGGCATCAATGATGGGAGACAGGCATCAATGATGGGAGACAGGCATCAAGGATGAGGGACAGGCGTCAATGATGGGGGACAGGCATCAATGATGGGGGACAGGCATCAATGATGTGGGACAGGCATCAATAAAGGGGGACAGGCATAAATGATGGGACACAGGTACCAATGATGGGAGACAGGCATCAATGATGGGAGACAGGCATCAATAATGGGGGACAAGGATCAATGATGGGAGGCAGGCAACAATTATGAGAGCCAGGTATCAATGATGGGGCACATATATCAATGATGGGGGACAGGCCTCAATGATGGGGGACAGGCATCAATGATGGGAGACAGGCCTCAATGATGGGGGACAAGGATCAATGATGGGAGGCAGGCGTCAATGATTTGGGACAGGCATCAATGATGGGGGACAGGCATCAATGATGGGAGACAGGCCTCAATGATGGGGGACTGGCATCAATGATGGGAGACAGGTATGAATAATGGGGGACACGGATCAATGATGGGAGACAGGCATCAATTATGAGAGACAGGTATCAATGATGGGGAACAGATATCAATGATGGGAGACAGGCGTCAATGATGGGGGACAGGCATCAATGTGGGGACACAGGTATCAGTGATGGGAGACAGGCATCAATGATGGGAGACAGATATCAATGATGGGGCACATATATCAATGATGGGGCACAGGCATCAAAGAAGGGGGCAGGCAACAATGATGGGGTACAGGAATCAATGATGGAAGACAGGTATCAATGATGGGGGACAGGCATCAATGAAGGGGACAGGCATAAATGATGGGAGACAGGCATCACTGATGGGAGACAGGCATCAATGATGGGAGACAGGTATCAATGATGGGAGACAGGCATTAATGATGGGAGACAGGCATCAATGATGGGAGACACGGATCAATGATAGGAGACAGGCATCAATTATGAGAGACAGGAATCAATGATGGGGAACAGCTATCAATGATGGGAGACAGGCATCAATTATGAGAGACAGGTATCAATGATGGGGCACATATATGAATGATGGGGGACAGGCATCAAAGAAGGGGAACAGGCATCAATGAAGAGTGACAGGCATCAATGTTGGGACACAGGTATCAATGATGGGAGACAGGCATCAATGATGGGAGACAGGCATCAATAATGGGGGACAAGGATCAATGATGGGAGACAGGAAACAATTATGAGAGCCAGGTATCAATGATGGGGCACATATATCAATGATGGGGGACAGGCCTCAATGATGGGGGACAGGCATCAATGATGGGGTACAGGCATCAATGCTGGGAGACAGGTATCAATGATTGGAGACAGGCATCAATGATGGGAGACAGGCATCAATAATGGGGGACAAGGATCAATGATGGGAGACACGCAACAATTATGAGAGACAGGTATCAATGATGGGGAACAGACATCAATGATGGGAGACAGGCCTCAATGATGGGGGACAAGGATCAATGACGGGAGACAGGCATCAATGATTTGGGACAGGCATAAATGATGGGGGACAGGCATCAATGATGGGAGACAGGCCTCAATGATGGGGGACAGGCATCAATGATGGGAGACAGGTATCAATGATGGGAGACAGGCATCAATGATGGGGGACAAGGACCAATGATGGGAGACAGGCATCACTGATGGGATACAGGCAACAATGATGGGAGACAGGTATCAATGATGGGAGACAGGTATCAATGATGGGAGACGGGCATCAATGATGGAAGACAGGCATCAATGACTCGAGACAGGCATCAATGATGGGGGACAGGCATCAATGATGGGAGACAGGCATCAATGATAGGAGACAGACATGAATTATGAGAGACAGGTATCAATGATGGGGCACATAGATCAATGATGGGGGACAGGCATCAAAGATGGGGGACAGGTATCAATGATGGGGGACAGGCATCAAT
>NW_025196523.1:0-4840 GCF_004010195.1 Chiloscyllium plagiosum
CTCTTCAGTGGAAGGCCATAATTTCAATTTTCATTTGACAACATTGCACACAATGCTTCAGTTTGGAACTGATCAAATGTTTGTGCGGTAGCAGCAGACCATTGTGACTCTTGCATTCAATGTCAGGCGTTAAAAAAAAGACATATTTCACATGCCGAAATGATCAACTTATTCAACAGCCTTCATGCATTCAGCGATCTATGTATTGGCAGACCAATGTCGCTCTGTTCTGCTGTACCTTTCATTGTCCTTTCGTTTAAATGACCTGGAGGAGGGGTTAGAAGGTTGGGTGAGTAAGTTTGCGGATGATACGAAAGTCGGAGGAGTTGTAGACAGTGAGGAACGATGTGGCAGGTTACAGCGGGATATAGATAAGCTGCAGAACTGGGCAGAAAGGAGTTCAATGTAGCTAAGTGTGAGGTGATTCACTTTGGTAAGAGTAATAAAAAGATGGGGTACTGGGCATTCCCTGAAAGTAATACCACAAGTGAATAAAGTGTTCAAGATAGCACATGGCATGTTTGCCTTTATTGGATGAGGCATAGAGTATAAAAATTAACAAGTCATGTTGCAGCTGTATAAAAATTTAGTTCGGTCACATTTGGAATATTGTGTACAGTTCTGGTCACCATACTGCCAGAATAATGTGGACAGAGGATAGAAATGGTTTACCAGGATGTTGCCTGGTTTGGAGGGTATTAGTGATGAAGAGAGATTAGGCAAACTTGGTTCATCCTCACTTGAACATTGAAGGATGTGGGGTGGCCTAATGGAAGTTTACAAAATTAAGAGAGTCATGGATTAAATGAATTTTCGGAGTAATCTGAGCCAGTAGGGGCATAGCTGAAGGTAAAAGGGCTAAGGAGATGTGGGAAGAGTGGTAAGTGCCTGAGGAGATGGTGGTGGTGAATACAATAGCAATGTTTAAGAGGCATCTTGACAGAATCATGATTAGCCAGGGAATAGAGAGATATGGACCATGTAAAGACAAAAGGCATTTAGTTCAGAAAGACATTTGTTTATGGGCATTTAAGCGGGCATTGGATAGGCATACGGAGGATAGTGGGCTAGTGTAGGTTAGGTGGGCTTGGATCGGCGCAACATCGAGGGCCGAAGGGCCTGTACTGCGCTGTATTCTTCTATGTTCTATGTTTAAAATGTATTCCCTTGCCTTTATACAAATAACAAAAGAGAGGTGCATCTAACGGCTATCCAAGCTTGTGACAAACATCATGTCTTAAATAACGAAAGAAAACTCTGTCCTTGATCAGTATGTATCCCTGTAATGCCTCCCTATTCGTCCAACCACACAGATGCCTCGTAAATATCGCCAACATGCCTGCTCCCACGACACCTTCCAATCTCTCTCTTTCACATTTAAACTGTGTGAAACTACAAACCTTGGAAAAAACGCCTAGCTGCCCATCTTATCCATGACATAATTTGTACAAAAAGCCTTGGGATTGGTCATGATCCTGCTTGCTAAAAACGCTTCATGTTGCATTTCAGCCTTCTTAATTCTGCATTTCATCTCCTTCCTAAAGTCTCTATTGTCCTCAAGGGCTTCGTCAATTTGTCGGATCTCGGACGTAAAGTATGCGTCTTCTTTATTTTCCATTTGACTATACTTACTATTTCCCTTGGAATCCAAGGGTCTTGAATCCTGTCACTCCTATCCTTCAATAAATATTGCAGGTACATGTATATGCTGCACTTTAATCTACTGATCAATAAAAGCCGTCCACGAACCAGTCGCAAGTGTGCAAATATCTGTTCCGAATCTACATCCTCGAGTTCATTTATCGTTTGAATGTTATTTTCCCTTGCTCAATTATGAACAATTTGAATCTTCTCGCGTCACTGACTCTTTCTGGGTTGAATTCCGTTTCCCACAGATTTTCTTATTTGAACAATCTATTGATATCCTCCTGCAGTTTTCTGCTATTCTCCATCTTATTTGTTCTGTAAAACGTTTTCATATACCCTACAAATGTCTTCATTGTAACTGCTATATTAGAACGTACCTAAAAAGGACAATGGACCCAGCAGCATGCTCCTGAACTCTCCGCTTGTGCAGATCCAAATAGAGGCATATTCTTGAATGATGGTAATCGTAACAGTCAGGAAGATCTTTGATTTGTGACATAGTATATTGTGGAGAATTCTAAACACAATAAAAATGAACACGTGCACGAGGCTGCAGAGTTATTATCTGTGGTCTGCCTTTGTAGTCGAATTATTTATATCACTTATTTAATTTAGTTTCTGTTCAATAATGACCACCCAGTATGTTCATGTTCAGAATGAATCAATGGTCACGTTGGTGAGCAGTAGAAGGCGATGTACAAATACACACCATTGCGACATGTTTTTATTGTTTAACTTTGCTGCTTTATTTTCCTTTGCAAGTTGAACACTTCCTTCTGCGTTTGGATAGAAACTGACTCGTTAAGCGAGGAATAGTGACAGAAACTTTACTTTTCTCACTTATCAGCTGGTATTTCCACTTCGGATATTACAGGAAGTATTCTGTGCAACATAACTTTGAAAAAAAACAGTGATACCATCTTCTTTCATCTCAGTCGTGAAGGTTGTGAGTTTCCAGTTCGATTTTTAAATGGCCATTCAAGTGCTCGCAGAAGCATGATTCATTTCTCAGTATCTATCTCAGCAGTTTTAGTAATTGTTGAAAACATTTAAAGAGCTAAGATCATTTAAAATTCAACCTGCGTTTGTGCCATTCCACTCCTTCACCATCGAATGCCTGATTTCCCACTATCGTTCTGGTAAATCAACTGCTTTTTCAAATTGACATGGATTGCCACGTACCCACTCCTCAATTTCCTGATTTCAAAAGTCAATGGTAGGGCTGCGCTATCATTACCTCTGCCTTGCAGATTAAGCCACACTTCATTCTTTGTATGCCTGACGGCCAACTGCAGATGACATTCCGCCTGAAATAAGTTGATGCTTTTTGGATGTTAGACTGAGGAAGGGCAACATCAACTGATTGTTCAGTATGAAACTGGATGCAGTAATGAAGAAGGTTTCTTTTGGGGTCTGGGATTCTTTCAGTAGTGGAGAGCGTTAAATGAATAAAAAGCTGTTTTCATTGATTCGTCGCTGCTTTGGGGAAATGTCAGGTGTTTTCTTGCAGAAACAGGCAATGGTGAACTCAGCTAGCAAGGATATACAGGCTTCAATAGATGAAGATGCAAATTACAGAACCTGTTAAACTCAATCCCCAGAGATAATGAATTATTTCAGCGATACCCGGCGAGCTATCCAAATTTGAAACAATCTGTGTGAAATGATTTTGCAAGATATGTCGGTAAGTGTAATCGCTCAATTGGGGGTGTGGAAGCCTTATTTAGAATTAGTCACAGCATGTTAAACCGAAACCTAAATTACATTTTTTTTAAATCCTGAAAGTAGAAATTTATAAAGTGCCAGTTGAGACTTCAAATGTTGTGCTGTGTAAAAATAACATAACCTAGATCTGAAAGTTGAAAAGAAACTCTAGCCCCAGAGATACATGTGCTCTCTTTGGCGATATTTGTGAGGAACAGAGCATGCATGTGCGAGAGTGAGTACGACTGTGAGGGTACATGTGAGAGTTTGTGGATGAGTTTATTTTAAATGAGAGATTGTATTTCAAAGTGTATGAGAGGTACTTGTGCGCTTGTATCATTCTGTCAGATGATGAGTAGTTCCCTCCAAACTTGCTGCGTAAGAGTGTGTGTGTGTGCAAACATGTGCGAGTGACTGCAAGCGTGTGAGTACATGCAGAGTGTTTGTGTATGTGGACGTTTGTGCATGTGAGAGACTTAATGAGTGTGTGCCATTATTTGTATATTTCTATGTCTATGTGTGTGAAGAAGATCTCCAAAGGAATGCTATTACCTTTAATGACACGGGATTCTAACTAAGAGTGAGTCCCAGTGCTTCCACAGATACATAATAAAATGTCCCGACCATGAACGGAAGTGAACCGTTTATCATCCGAAATATTGACTGCACCGTCGTCTTAAATTCCCAGTGCTAGCACCTTCCTAGGGCCATAACGTTAAGTAATTTCTCGTTTTTTTGTACAGAAGCATTCGAAGTGTTTTTTCCATTCTCGCTATAAGTACGACTCACCTTTCGTCATGTTATATTCCAATTGCAATTCTGAAAGAGTATTCATAAGATGTAGACATAAAATTCGGTGGTACAATTGATGTAGCAAGCTCAGCTACATTCAGTACCTCATATTCTTTTATTATCATATTTAGTCAGAAGATTGCCCTGCCTCATTGATAATGGCAATGTAGGTTTGATGAGAATTGTAATTCTTAACAGATCACCAAGATATTTTTCAAATATCTGCTGAACATAGACATGTATTTACTGTATATTCCATCTGGCAAATACTTCTCCACTCAGTGAATCTGTCCACATCTATTTGCAGTCGCTTTGGTCGTACCCGAAGTTATCTCAAAAAAGTGGCCTCGTCATTGATGATGGAGTCACGACATCTGTTCCCTTTGTCTAAATCAATGATATTGATTATACAGTACAGCGGCTTCATGTCTGACTGTTCTGACAGACTCACTAATGCCAATAAACTAATATGTGAATGAAAAATGTAACCATCCACTATCCAATGTTCTATTCAAGCGTTGTGTAAGAAAACAGTTGGATAAATGTGACAACTCGCCTCAACTCAGCTGGTTTGATCAAGTTTAAAACAAGACTGTTGAAAGAAAAAATAGGTAGTTTTGGTAAAGCCAAATGCTAACCAGTGAGCAGGGCATATATTGAGCAGATTCTAGTGAATAGCACTGTTGATGACCCTGAA